>NC_068448.1:78470716-78508216 GCF_023373465.1 Oncorhynchus keta
ATCATATTGTTCTGTAGCCCATGGTCTCTCTACAACACCCAAATCCATTTCTACTTAAGGACTACTCTCCCCTGCCCCAAGACCACTAGACTTGACAGAATATCACTAGACTTTACAGAATATCACTAGGCTTTACAGAATATCACTAGACTTTACAGAATATCACTAGGCTTTACAGAATATCACTAGAATTTACAGATTATCACTAGACTTGACAGAATATCACTAGACTTTACAGAATATCACTAGACTTGACAGAATATCACTAGACTTTACAGATTATCACTAGACTTTACAGAATATCACTAGACTTTACAGAATATCAATAGACTTTACAGAATATTACTAGACTTTACAGAATATCAATAGACTTTACAGAATATCACTAGACTTTACAGAATATCACTAGACTTTACAGAATATCACTAGACTTTACAGAATATCACTAGACTTTACAGAATATCACTAGGCTTTACAGAATATCACTAGACTTTACAGAATATCACTAGGCTTTACAGAATATCACTAGAATTTACAGATTATCACTAGACTTGACAGAATATCACTAGACTTTACAGAATATCAATAGACTTGACAGAATATCACTAGACTTTACAGAATATCAATAGACTTTACAGAATATCACTAGACCTTACAAAATATCACTTGACCTTACAAAATATTGAATGATGAAAAGATGCTACGCTCGGTTATACCACTGGGGCCAGGCGTTTGATGTCGGCTCGGTGAAATTTGTTATACGTTAAGCCTGTGCTAATGTGATTATGGCTATTGATCCATTAAATCTACTGTAAAAATTCAGCAGTGAGCGTTTTGAACTCGATACTGGTCCGAAACGTGAGAGCCACTGTGAAACGTCAAAGCCTCTTTGATGTCCTATTTAAGCCATCTGCTGCAGGGCGAGGGGGGAAAACCATTCAAACGTCCATAAAAACGCATTTTCAGATTCCAGCCACAGTGAGAGGAGAGCAGAGCAGGGGCAAGGCGCGGGCGGGTGTGGGTTGTGAGAAATGGGATGTGTGATTCTTCCCTCTGGTCTTGTTGCAGTGCCGCCACAGCGGGCATTAAACGGCTTCGACTGCCAGGCCACGATTACCCTGGAGGAGTTAAAAAAAAAAAATCTCAGGCAATAAAACTTGGCCTTCTCTGTCCCTGCTGTGCCGTGGAGCGCCCCCACCACCTCTGTCTCTGACGGGATACATCCTCTCTGATTGGACCGTGAAGAACCGCTGTCATTCTGTTACTTCCTGGTACAGGTAACAAGGGCATTAAACTTGTTTTTTTTCCCCCGCAAAGACTGTAGGCATCTGTAATGGCACCGTATTCCCAATATAAAAATACTAGGATACACTATGACAGTAGTCCAGGCCTACAGCAAGGGATGATATTGCATGATATTTCATGTTGAATGTTATAAATTAAATTGCATCAGTGGAGGCTGGTGAGGGGAAGATGGCTCATAGTAACGACTGGAATGGCTGGAATGTAAATTTGCTACCTGAGGCTTATTTGATCGAATAGAAGTGTACTGATGTTTAGGTTGTTACCAGTGCTTGACTTGGACTGAAATAGCTGTCAGTAATCAGTTTTGGGTGCCGGTGCAGGAAATCCACATTACTGTTGGTCCTTCTGTAGCTCAGTTGGTAGAGCATGGCGCTTATAACGCCAGGGTAGTGGGTTCGATTCCCGGGACCACCCATACGTGAATGTATGCACACATGACTGTAAGTCGCTTTGGATAAAAGCGTCTGCTAAATGGCATATATTATTATTATTATATTACTGTTGAGGTGGTGGTACCCTGCTCTGGTGAGCTCCAGGTTTGTCACTGAATGTACTGATATAAGAGGACCCAACCTTGAGGGGAAAAAAATGGCTTCATGTATCTGTATTTACTATGGGATCCCAATTAGCTGCTGCCAACATTACAATACATTCACAACAGATTTAAGTGTTTTCCCTCAGGCCTCTGCTCTACTACCACATATCTACAATACAAGATCCACGTGTACGTGTGTGTGTATAGTGTGTATGTTATCGTGTGTGTCTGTGCCTGTGTGTGTGTGTATAGTGTGTATGTTATCGTGTGTGTCTGTGCCTGTGTGTGTGTGTATAGTGTGTATGTTATCGTGTGTGTCTGTGCCTGTGTGTGTGTGTATAGTGTGTATGTTATCGTGTGTGTCTGTGCCTGTGTGTGTGTGTATAGTGTGTATGTTATCGTGTGTTGGTGTGCATGTGTGTGTGTGTATAGTGTGTATGTTATCGTGTGTTGGTGTGCATGTGTGTGTGTGTATAGTGTGTATGTTATCGTGTGTGTGTTTGTGCCTGTGTGTGTGTATAGTGTGTATGTTATCGTGTGTGTCTGTGCCTGTGTGTGTGTATAGTCTGTGCCTGTGTGTGTGTGTATAGTGTGTATGTTATCGTGTGTGTGTCTGTGCCTGTGTGTGTGTGTGTGTGTATAGTGTGTATGTTATCGTGTGTGGGTCTGTGCCTGTGTGTGTGTGTATAGTGTGTATGTTATTGTGTGTTGGTGTGCATGTGTCTGTTTTATTTAAAAAAAAAAATATATATATATATATATATATTTCACCTTTATTTAACCAGATAGGCCAGTTGAGAACAAGTTCTCGTTTACAACTGCGACCTGGCCAAGATAAAGCAAAGCAGTGTGAACAGACAACAACACAGAGTTACACATGGGATAAACGTACAGTCAAATAACACAATAGAAAATAAAAGTAGAAAGATCTATGTCCAGTGTGTGTAAATGTAGAAGAGTAGGGAGGTAAAAGGCAATAAATAGGCCATAGAGGTGAAGTAATTACAATTTAGCACAAACACTGGAGTGATGGATGCTGTGCAGGTGATGATGTGTCAGTAAAACCCCCTTCGGCGCCGAGTCTCCAGTGTCAATAATAACTTCCCGCGGCCAGGTGATGTGGTATCCTCCTTTCTACAGACAAGTATGGATGCAGACTTCACAGCCTCAGAAGGTGGGCGGAGACAGACGGTGAGGATGACTTGAATGAATGCATCTGTAGAATGGACTGTAAGCAACCTTTAAAAAAAAAGAAAAAATATTGTTTGGCGTTTCTTGTGTTGTCCTGCATTGGTTTGAATGCGGTGAGAACCGTGAGCTCTCCAACCATCCACACACACCACACGTTTAAAACCTGTTATGGCTTTTTTAATGTTTTGTTGCACCATCTTTGAAATGCAAAATAGGAAAGGCCATACAATGACCTGTGATGCTCGGTGTAATTCAGATGTTGTCCACAAGAGGACAGCAGAGGGTGTGCAACGTTTCAGACTGATACATTGAAGAATGACAGCCCTGCAAGTCTCCCAGCTACAGGAACGTTTCGACAACATAAAGAATTATTTAACTTTCGTCAAGTCCAAATACACCAAATTAAAACGTAACTTCTTGTTAATCCAGCCACCATGTCAGATTTCAAAAAGGCTTTATGGTGAAAGCAAACCATGCGTGAATATCAGATTTCAACCTGCCAGGCGCGATACAAAACTCAGAAATAACGATATAGTTCATACCTTTACCTTTGACGAACTTATTCTGTTGGGAATGTCCCATAAACATCACAAATGGTTATTTAGTTCGATGAATTGCGTCGTTATATCTCCAAAATGTTCATTTATTTGGCGCGTTTGATTCAGAAAAACACCGGTTCAACTCGACTAGCACGACTACAAAATATCTAATAAGTTACCTGTAAACGCTGTCCAAACATTTCAAACAAATTTCCTAATCCAACTTTTGGTATTTTAAAACGTAAATAATCAATACAATTTAAGACGGGATAAACTAATATAATAATAATAATAATAAACTGTGTTCAATACCGGATAAAAACTATGTGACCTGGAGCGCGCACATTAAAACATTAGAGAGCACTGGACCCTCGTTCTGAACAACCGTACTTCTCAATTTCTCTAAAGACTGTTGGAAGCAATAGGAACTGCAACCAAGTGCCACAGAAATCTAGGTTCCCATAGAAAATCAATTGAAAACAGAGTCACCTCAAAAATACATTTTCCTGGATGGTTTGTCCTTGGGGTTTCGCCTGCCAAATAAGTTCTGTTATACTCACAGACATTATTGTAACAGTTGTAGAATCGTTAGAGTGTTTTCTATCCAAATATATCAATTATATGCATATCCTAGTTTCTGGGCCTGAGTAGCAGGCAGTTTACTTTGGGCACACTTTTCATCCAGACTGCCCCCTATCCCAAACAGGTTTTAAATACCTATGTGTTTATAGATGTCGGAGTTGTGCCTGTTGTTCACCTATGTATCTGCCCTCTCATTTGCTACAATGTCCCCGCCTGATCCTGTCTCCTTCCGCCTGGCCCATCCTCCTCCCTCCTGAACCCTCCTCCTCCCGCCTGACCCCTCCTCCTCCCGCCTGACCCCTCCTCCTCCCGCCTGAGTCCTCCTCCTCCCGCCTGAGTCCTCCTCCTCCCGCCTGACCTCTCCTCCTCCTGCTGGACCCCTCATCCTCCCGCCTAATCCCTCCTCCATCTGCCTGACCCCTCCTCCCCCTGCCTGATCTATAACATCCCCCTGCCTGATCTTTCCGAGAGAGGCATTGTTTTCGATTGGTTGTGTATAGTTTCCGAGAGAGGCAGAGGGTGTTATATGGGTTGTGTATAGTTTGAGAGAGAGGTAGGGATTATTATATTGGTTGTGTATAGTTTCAGAGAGAGGTGTTAGATTCGTTGTGTATAGAATGAGAGAGAGCCAGGCGGTGTTACATTGGTTATGTACAGTTTCAGAGAGAGGCAGGGGGTGTTAATTTGGTTGTGTATAGTTTCAGATACAAGCAAGGGGTGTTACATTAGTTGTGTATAGTTTCAGAGAGAGGCAGGGGGTGTTAGACTGGTTGTGTATAGTTTCAGGGAGATGCAGGGGGTGTTAGATTGGTTGTGTACAGTTTCAGAGAGATGCAGGGGGTGTTAGATTGGTTGTGTACAGTTTCAGAGAGGGGCAGGGGCTATTAGATTGGTTGTGTATAGTTTCACATACAAGCAAGGGGTGTTAAATTGGTTGTACATCGTTTAAGAGAGATGCAGGGGGTGTTACATTGGTAGTGTATGGTTTCAGAGAGAGGCAGGGATTGTTAGATTGGTTGTGTATAGTTTCAGATACAAGCAAGGGGTGTTGGATTGGTTGTACATAGTTTCAGAGAGAGGCAGGGGGTGTTAGATTAGTTTGTGTATAGTTTTTTCAGAGAGATGCAGGGGGTTTTAGATTGGTTGTGTATAGTGTCAGAGAGAGGCAGGGTGTGTTAGATTGGTTGTGTATAGTTTTAGAAAGAGGCAAGGGGTGTTACATTGGTTGTGTATAGTTTCAGATACAGGCAGGGTGTGTTAGATTGGTTGTGTGTAGTTTCAGATACAGGCAGGGTGTGTTAGATTGGTTGTGTGTAGTTTCAGAGAGAGGCAGGGGGTATTAGATTGATGGTGTGTAGTTTCAGAGAGAGGCAGGGGGTATTAGATTGATGGTGTGTAGTTTCAGAGAGAGGCAGGGTGTGTTAGATTGGTTGTCTATAGTTTGAGAGAGATTCAGGGGGTATTAGATTGATAGTGTGTAGTTTCAGAGAGAGGCAGGGTGTGTTAGATTCGTTGTGTAGTTTCAGAGAGAGGCAGGGGGTGTTAGATAAGGTTGTGCATAGTTTCAGATTCAGGCAGGGATTGTTAGATTGGTTGTGTATAGCTTCAAAGAGAGGCAGGTTTTTTTTTAGATTGGTTGTGTATAGCTTCAGAGATTGGCAGAGGGTGTTAGATTGGTTGTACATGGTTTCAGAGAGAGGCAGGGTTTGTTAGATTGGTTGTGTATAGTTTGAGAGAGAGGCAGGGGGTGTTAGATTGGTTGTACATGGTTTCAGAGAGAGGCAGGGTTTGTTAGATTGGTTGTGTATAGTTTGAGAGAGAGGCAGGGGGTGTTAGATTGGTTGTACATGGTTTCCCCTTACCTTAATAGAGGGGAGAGAGTATGAGGCCCAATAACTTGACACACACACACACACACACACACACACACACACACACACACACACACACACACACACACACACACACACACACACACACCCACACACACACACACACACACACACACACACACACACACACACACACACACACACACACACACAGCCGCACGCTCCATTGATCACACCGCCCGCCTCACCTTGCCTCACCCCTCAGCAACAGGCTAACGGAAACAGTAACAGCACAGGGCGTTGGAAGCCTCCTCCAACCCAACATAAATATCCCATCAGCTCTGAGGGATCCTGTCCTGGTATGCAATTGCTGTGGGAGCTCCATAATGACCCAGAGAGGGGGAGGTCCAGTTACGCCTGCCTGAAACCAGCCACTTTCCCTGGGTCTCGTATGGCAGGGCCAGGGGCCTGGAGTGGGCCCTTGGGTGGGATTAACCATACCTGGGTGGGTTAACCATTCAGGGGGTGTCATAAATGCTAAATAATAACTGTAAATCACAGTAACAGCTGGTACCAGTACTGGATTTATAATGTGTTAATATTGAGGCCCTGGGGGAGGCTTGCTGGAGAGAAGAACTCCCCTGTTGTATTAACCACCACCTCAACTCCAAGAGGTGTGTGTGTGTGTGTGTCTCTCTCTCTCTCTCTCTCTCTCTCTCTCTCTCTCTCTCTCTCTCTCTCTCTCTCTCTCTCTCTCTCTCTCTCTGTGTGTGTGTGCCAATATTGTGTTGCAGCTAAAGCCTAGTTTGTGACTAAAAATGTCTACCTATTTCATGGGGGACTTGGGTCACATTGTAAAAAGTGGACTTTTTACGACAGTTTTAGGCCTAGTGATAGAACGCATTGGTTGGTGTTTACTGTTTTCGGCCAGCAGATGGCGATGTTTCTACATGGAAGCAGCACAAATGTAAAACCAACGGCGTTCTTCAAGAGAGAACCGGACACTGCTTCATTACTGTCATCCCCACTCCATGCTAATTACCGACGAAAACTCCTCGCCGACGCGGTAGAAGTTGCAACGTGAGGAACGCACACCGAGGCAAACACCTCTGATAAAATGTAAAAAAGTTGGGTTGGAAACACAAACAATTAAACACATAGCCTACAACAAAATACTATTTTTAAATGTTGTTGCAGGTATTGTAAATCTAAACCAATTGAATTGTATTGTAAATCTAATCCTTTGATTAACACTGAATACCTGCCTCAAATCACATGTTCTATCTTCATGGAGCCCAAAGTGTATGATTTTCATTTAAGACAAAAGTGCATTGAATATTGGCAATTGATAATAAGCAATCTTTCAAAAATATCCAGGCCTATTTTATTAAATGTAGGCTATTGCTAAACATGAATTAAAATTATAGAATTTAATTGTTTATCAAAAATAACTGTTAGGCAACACTAACGTATAACTATATTTTGTAATTACTCTAAAATGAAAAACGTAAATGGCGTAAACCAAATACAATCTGCATCAAATATCCTTCAGAACCATCACCTTTTATATTATATTGAATATTTAACCGTTTTTTCTTTTTTAAATATGGTGGTTTATATTATTATACCCAATATCTATTATATTATTTGTAGCTTGTATGGATTTTTTTTTACATGTTATACTGTTGTTATAGATAGATGGTTTTCTAGGTGTTACATTTATTTTCAGATAGTATACCTTTCATAGCATCAAGGCGTCTCGCTCTCCGCGCACACGGGCGTTACCAGTCCACTGGCACTTGAGTATAGATCGGGTAACATACCAACTAAACTTGACTGAAATAGCAAAATTGAATTTGATAATTTCAATTTCGAATTTGTTATTGTATTTCATGTAGATTTTTTTTTTTAAATAATTCAATTGAAATTATTTCCCACGTGGATTTGAACTTGTGAATTATATTATTGCTTTAGCTACTGGCATCGTTTCCTTGACTACACGTTTTAGATAATATTGTTTGAAATTATACATTAACTATCATCTTAGTGTTAATAATACACTTGGCCATGTAAATTGTTTGAAAATGATTAACCTACATTACAACATTTAATATATAGGCATCGATGTTTTGTAAAATATAAAACTAAAACAATATTTAAACGGTTAGTGTTCAAAATATCTTTCTATAATCATTTAGGCATTTAATATTGTCGTCTACAAAATGTCGTCAAGGCAGGCCAAATATTTGTTTTATTTTTCGCTGCTGTCAAATGAAAGCCTCTTTTACAGTTTTTAATCATTTCTGTAAAAGCCTACATGTGCAGATGTTACCGTTTCGCGCCAGTTGTGCGCAATTGTTTTTCAGTTTCAGTGCTTATTTCGTCACTTAAAAAAAAGTGTTTTTTGATGTAGACATTCCACTTTGTGGTCGGTGTGAGTCGAATACTGTTCACCGTGTGGCTGAATTGTAGCTGACACACACACACACACACACACACACACACACACACACACACACACACACACACACACACACACACACACACACACACACGCACGCACGCACGCACGCACGCACGCACACACACACACACACACACACACACACACACACACACTGTACCATGATCAATAACTTTGGCGGTTTGGGATGAACGAAGCAGGTCACATGACGGCAGATTCCATGAGAGTGGGGAACGCTGTGCGCGGGGTAGGATCATGACAGTAAAAGGAATATAGTGTTTCATGTCGAGCCTGATTGAGAGAAGTTCAAGTTTCCAAACCAAACAGCACAATGAAATGGATGGTCAACAATAACCCATCTGCGATTAATGGAAAATACGATCGAATACGGAATGGGGTTTAAATACACAATTAATTCAGGCTTTTAACAAATCTATTTTTGGAGAGGTTTTCCAGTGTTCCGATAAAATTAAAAGTGTGATTATTTTTTGGGGGGCCATAGAATAAAATAAATAGGTCATTAAATATCTTTATATTTAAAAATACATTCCGCTTTAGTTTTTTTTAACATAATATTTGCCTTTGATTAAGGAAATAATAATTATATTGATGTATACTGTACATGTGATTGCCGTTGACCTCTCAGCTTCCAGAGGTCAAGGCGTAACGGATATCTTCATCCACAATGTGTGTTGCAATGACTTCAACGTTTCCTATATAGTGCTTCTAACTAGGGTGCTTCGTTTATGATCAAACCAAATATTCACTCTTTTTCACTTTTCATAGGTTCTGGTCATAAGTAGTGCCTTGATTGTGTCCCAAAAGGGACCCGAATTCCCTAAATAGTGCACTACATTAGACCAGGACCCTTAGTGCACTAATTTAGATCAGACCACTACAGTTCTCTTGAACTGGACTCATAGGGCTCTGATCAGAAATAGTGCAACATGTAATGTGATAGGATGCCAACTGGGACGCAGTTTACACCTGTCAGTCCACCTCTAGAGTTTACACCTGTCAGTCCACCTCTAGAGTTTACACCTGTCAGTCCATCTCTAGAGTTTACACCTGCCAGTCCACCTATAGAGTTTACACCTGTCAGTCCACCTCTAGAGTTTACACCTGTCAGTCCACCTCTAGAGTTTAAACCTGCCAGTCCACCTCTAGAGTTTACACCTGCCAGTCCACCTCTAGAGTTACACCTGGCAGTCCACCTCTAGAGTTTACACCTGCCAGTCCACCTCTAGAGTTTACACCTGCCAGTCCACCTCTAGTTTACACCTGTCAGTCCATCTCTAGAGTTTACACCTGTCAGTCCACCTCTAGAGATTACACCTGCCAGTCCATCTCTAGAGTTTACACCTGTCAGTCCACCTCAAGAGTTTACACCTGCCAGTCCATCTCTAGTTTACACCTGTCAGTCCACCTCTAGAGTTTACACCTGTCAGTCCACCTCTAGAGTTTACACCTGCCAGTCCACCTCTAGAGTTTACACCTGCCAGTCCACCTCTAGAGTTTACACCTGCCAGTCCACCTCTAGAGTTTACACCTGCCAGTCCACCTCTAGAGTTACACCTGGCAGTCCACCTCTAGAGTTTACACCTGCCAGTCCACCTCTAGAGTTTACACCTGCCAGTCCACCTCTAGTTTACACCTGTCAGTCCATCTCTAGTTTACACCTGTCAGTCCATCTCTAGAGTTTACACCTGTCAGTCCACCTCTAGAGTTTACACCTGGCAGTCCACCTCTAGAGTTTACACCTGCCAGTCCACCTCTAGAGTTTACACCTGCCAGTCCACCTCTAGAGTTTACACCTGCCAGTCCACCTCTAGAGTTTACACCTGTCAGTCCATCTCGAGAGTTTACACCTGTCAGTCCACCTCTAGAGTTTACACCTGTCAGTCCACCTCTAGAGTTTAAACCTGCCAGTCAACCTCTAGAGTTTACACCTGCCAGTCCACCTCTAGAGTTACACCTGGCAGTCCACCTCTAGAGTTTACACCTGCCAGTCCACCTCTAGAGTTTACACCTGCCAGTCCACCTCTAGTTTACACCTGTCAGTCCATCTCTAGAGTTTACACCTGTCAGTCCACCTCTAGAGTTTACACCTGCCAGTCCACCTCTAGAGTTTACACCTGTCAATCCAACTCTAGAGTTTACACCTGCCAGTCCACCTCTAGTTTACACCTGTCAGTCCATCTCTAGAGTTTACACCTGTCAGTCCACCTCTAGAGTTTACACCTGCCAGTCCACCTCTAGAGTTTACACCTGCCAGTCCACCTCTAGAGTTTACACCTGCCAGTCCACCTCTAGTTTACACCTATCAGTCCAGCTCTAGAGTTTACACCTGTCAGTCCACCTCTAGAGTTTACACCTGCCAGTCCACCTCTAGAGTTTACACCTGTCAGTCCACCTCTAGAGTTTACACCTGCCAGTCCACCTCTAGAGTTCACACCTGCCAGTCCACCTCTAGAGTTTATACCTGCCAGTCCACCTCTAGAGTTTACACCTGCCAGTCCACCTCTAGAGTTTACACCTGTCAGTCCACCTCTAGAGTTTACACCTGTCAGTCCACCTCTAGAGTTTACACCTGCCAGTCCACCTCTAGAGTTTACACCTGCCAGTCCACCTCTAGATTTTACACCTGTCAGTCCACCTCTAGCGTTTACACCTGGCAGTCCACCTGTAGAGTTTACACCTGCCAGTCCACCTCTAGTTTACACCTGTCAGTCCATCTCTAGAGTTTACACCTGTCAGTCCACCTCTAGAGTTTACACCTGGCAGTCCACCTCTAGAGTTTACACCTGCCAGTCCACCTCTAGAATTTACACCTGCCAGTCCACCTCTAGAGTTTACACCTGCCAGTCCACCTCTAGTTTACACCTATCAGTCCAGCTCTAGAGTTTACACCTGTCAGTCCACCTCTAGAGTTTACACCTGTCAGTCCATCTCGAGAGTTTACACCTGTCAGTCCACCTCTAGAGTTTACACCTGTCAGTCCACCTCTAGAGTTTAAACCTGGCAGTCCACCTCTAGAGTTTACACCTGCCAGTCCACCTCTAGATTTTACACCTGGCAGTCCACCTCTAGAGTTTACACCTGCCAGTCCACCACTAGAGTTTACACCTGCCAGTCCACCTCTAGTTTACACCTGTCAGTCCATCTCTAGAGTTTACACCTGTCAGTCCACCTCTAGAGTTTACACCTGCCAGTCCACCTCTAGATTTTACACCTGTCAGTCCACCTCTAGAGTTTACATCTGGCAGTCCACCTGTAGAGTTTACACCTGCCAGTCCACCTCTAGAGTTTACACCTGTCAGTCCACCTCTAGAGTTTACACCTATCAGTCCAGCTCTAGAGTTTACACCTGTCAGTCCACCTCTAGAGTTTACACCTGTCAGTCCACCTCTAGAGTTTACACCTGCCAGTCCACCTCTAGAGTTTACACCTGTCAGTCCATCTCTAGAGTTTACACCTGTCAGTCCACCTCTAGAGTTTACACCTGGCAGTCCACCTCTAGAGTTTACACCTGCCAGTCCACCTCTAGAGTTTACACCTGCCAGTCCACCTCTAGAGTTTACACCTGCCAGTCCACCTCTAGAGTTTACACCTGCCAGTCCACCTCTACTTTACACCTATCAGTCCAGCTCTAGAGTTTACACCTGTCAGTCCACCTCTAGAGTTTACACCTGTCAGTCCATCTCGAGAGTTTACACCTGTCAGTCCACCTCTAGAGTTTACACCTGTCAGTCCACCTCTAGAGTTTAAACCTGGCAGTCCACCTCTAGAGTTTACACCTGCCAGTCCACCTCTAGAGTTTACACCTGCCAGTCCACCTCTAGTTTACACCTGTCAGTCCATCTCTAGAGTTTACACCTGTCAGTCCACGTCTAGAGTTTACACCTGTCAGTCCACCTCCAGAGTTTACACCTGCCAGTCCACCTCTAGAGTTTACACCTGCCAGTCCACCTCTAGAGTTTATACCTGCCAGTCCACCTCTAGAGTTTACAACCGCCAGTCCACCTCTAGAGTTTACACCTGTCAGTCCACCTCTAGAGTTTACACCTGTCAGTCCACCTCTAGAATTTACACCTGGCAGTCCACCTCTAGAGTTTACACCTGCCAGTCCACCTCTAGATTTTACACCTGGCAGTCCACCTCTAGAGTTTACACCTGCCAGTCCACCACTAGAGTTTACACCTGCCAGTCCACCTCTAGTTTACACCTGTCAGTCCATCTCTAGAGTTTACACCTGTCAGTCCACCTCTAGAGTTTACACCTGCCAGTCCACCTCTAGATTTTACACCTGTCAGTCCACCTCTAGAGTTTACATCTGGCAGTCCACCTGTAGAGTTTACACCTGCCAGTCCACCTCTAGAGTTTACACCTGTCAGTCCACCTCTAGAGTTTACACCTATCAGTCCAGCTCTAGAGTTTACACCTGTCAGTCCACCTCTAGAGTTTACACCTGTCAGTCCACCTCTAGAGTTTACACCTGCCAGTCCACCTCTAGAGTTTACACCTGTCAGTCCATCTCTAGAGTTTACACCTGTCAGTCCACCTCTAGAGTTTACACCTGGCAGTCCACCTCTAGAGTTTACACCTGCCAGTCCACCTCTAGAGTTTACACCTGCCAGTCCACCTCTAGAGTTTACACCTGCCAGTCCACCTCTAGAGTTTACACCTGTCAGTCCATCTCGAGAGTTTACACCTGTCAGTCCACCTCTAGAGTTTACACCTGTCAGTCCACCTCTAGAGTTTAAACCTGCCAGTCAACCTCTAGAGTTTACACCTGCCAGTCCACCTCTAGAGTTACACCTGGCAGTCCACCTCTAGAGTTTACACCTGCCAGTCCACCTCTAGAGTTTACACCTGCCAGTCCACCTCTAGTTTACACCTGTCAGTCCATCTCTAGAGTTTACACCTGTCAGTCCACCTCTAGAGTTTACACCTGCCAGTCCACCTCTAGAGTTTACACCTGTCAGTCCACCTCTAGAGTTTACACCTGCCAGTCCACCTCTAGTTTACACCTGTCAGTCCATCTCTAGAGTTTACACCTGTCAGTCCACCTCTAGAGTTTACACCTGCCAGTCCACCTCTAGAGTTTACACCTGCCAGTCCACCTCTAGAGTTTACACCTGCCAGTCCACCTCTAGTTTACACCTATCAGTCCAGCTCTAGAGTTTACACCTGTCAGTCCACCTCTAGAGTTTACACCTGCCAGTCCACCTCTAGAGTTTACACCTGTCAGTCCACCTCTAGAGTTTACACCTGCCAGTCCACCTCTAGAGTTCACACCTGCCAGTCCACCTCTAGAGTTTACACCTGTCAGTCCACCTCTAGCGTTTACACCTGGCAGTCCACCTGTAGAGTTTACACCTGCCAGTCCACCTCTAGTTTACACCTGTCAGTCCATCTCTAGAGTTTACACCTGTCAGTCCACCTCTAGAGTTTACACCTGGCAGTCCACCTCTAGAGTTTACACCTGCCAGTCCACCTCTAGAGTTTACACCTGCCAGTCCACCTCTAGAGTTTACACCTGCCAGTCCACCTCTAGTTTACACCTATCAGTCCAGCTCTAGAGTTTACACCTGTCAGTCCACCTCTAGAGTTTACACCTGTCAGTCCATCTCGAGAGTTTACACCTGTCAGTCCACCTCTAGAGTTTACACCTGTCAGTCCACCTCTAGAGTTTAAACCTGGCAGTCCACCTCTAGAGTTTACACCTGCCAGTCCACCTCTAGAGTTTACACCTGCCAGTCCACCTCTAGTTTACACCTGTCAGTCCATCTCTAGAGTTTACACCTGTCAGTCCACGTCTAGAGTTTACACCTGTCAGTCCACCTCCAGAGTTTACACCTGCCAGTCCACCTCTAGAGTTTACACCTGCCAGTCCACCTCTAGAGTTTATACCTGCCAGTCCACCTCTAGAGTTTACAACCGCCAGTCCACCTCTAGAGTTTACACCTGTCAGTCCACCTCTAGAGTTTACACCTGTCAGTCCACCTCTAGAATTTACACCTGGCAGTCCACCTCTAGAGTTTACACCTGCCAGTCCACCTCTAGATTTTACACCTGGCAGTCCACCTCTAGAGTTTACACCTGCCAGTCCACCACTAGAGTTTACACCTGCCAGTCCAACTCTAGTTTACACCTGTCAGTCCATCTCTAGAGTTTACACCTGTCAGTCCACCTCTAGAGTTTACACCTGCCAGTCCACCTCTAGATTTTACACCTGTCAGTCCACCTCTAGAGTTTACATCTGGCAGTCCACCTGTAGAGTTTACACCTGCCAGTCCACCTCTAGAGTTTACACCTGTCAGTCCACCTCTAGAGTTTACACCTATCAGTCCAGCTCTAGAGTTTACACCTGTCAGTCCACCTCTAGAGTTTACACCTGTCAGTCCACCTCTAGAGTTTACACCTGCCAGTCCACCTCTAGAGTTTACACCTGCCAGTCCACCTCTAGAGTTTATACCTGCCAGTCCACCTCTAGAGTTTACACCTGTCAGTCCACCTCTAGAGTTTACACCTGCCAGTCCACCTCTAGAGTTTACACCTGTCAGTCCATCTCTAGAGTTTACACCTGCCAGTCCACCTCTAGAGTTTACACCTGACAGTCCACCTCTAGAGTTTACACCTGCCAGTCCACCTCTAGAGTTTACACCTGTCAGTCCACCTCTAGAGTTTACACCTATCAGTCCAGCTCTAGAGTTTACACCTGTCAGTCCACCTCTAGAGTTTACACCTGCCAGTCCACCTCTAGAGTTTACACCTGCCAGTCCACCTCTAGAGTTTACACCTGCCAGTCCACCTCTAGTTTACACCTATCAGTCCAGCTCTAGAGTTTACACCTGCCAGTCCACCTCTAGAGTTTACACCTGCCAGTTCACCTCTAGAGTTTACACCTGCCAGTCCACCTCTAGAGTTTACACCTGCCAGTCCACCTCTAGAGTTTACACCTGCCAGTCCACCTCTAGAGTTTACACCTGTCAGTCCACCTCTAGAGTTTACACCTGCCAGTCCATCTCTAGAGTTTACACCTGCCAGTCCATCTCTAGAGTTTACACCTGCCAGTCCACCTCTAGTTTACACCTATCAGTCCAGCTCTAGAGTTTACACCTGCCAGTCCACCTCTAGAGTTTACACCTGCCAGTCCACCTCTAGAGTTTACACCTGTCAGTCCACCTCTAGAATTTACACCTGGCAGTCCACCTCTAGAGTTTACACCTGCCAGTCCACCTCTAGATTTTACACCTGGCAGTCCACCTCTAGAGTTTACACCTGCCAGTCCACCACTAGAGTTTACACCTGCCAGTCCACCTCTAGTTTACACCTGTCAGTCCATCTCTAGAGTTTACACCTGTCAGTCCACCTCTAGAGTTTACACCTGCCAGTCCACCTCTAGATTTTACACCTGTCAGTCCACCTCTAGAGTTTACATCTGGCAGTCCACCTGTAGAGTTTACACCTGCCAGTACACCTCTAGAGTTTACACCTGTCAGTCCACCTCTAGAGTTTACACCTATCAGTCCAGCTCTAGAGTTTACACCTGTCAGTCCATCTCTAGAGTTTACACCTGTCAGTCCACCTCTAGAGTTTACACCTGCCAGTCCACCTCTAGAGTTTACACCTGCCAGTCCACCTCTAGAGTTTACACCTGCCAGTCCACCTCTAGAGTTTATACCTGCCAGTCCACCTCTAGAGTTTACACCTGCCAGTCCACCTCTAGAGTTTACACCTGTCAGTCCACCTCTAGAGTTTACACCTGCCAGTCCACCTCTAGAGTTTACACCTGTCAGTCCACCTCTAGAGTTTACACCTATCAGTCCAGCTCTAGAGTTTACACCTGTCAGTCCACCTCTAGAGTTTACACCTGCCAGTCCACCTCTAGAGTTTACACCTGCCAGTCCACCTCTAGAGTTTACACCTGCCAGTCCACCTCTAGTTTACACCTATCAGTCCAGCTCTAGAGTTTACACCTGCCAGTCCACCTCTAGAGTTTACACCTGCCAGTCCACCTCTAGAGTTTACACCTGCCAGTCCACCTCTAGAGTTTACACCTGCCAGTCCACCTCTAGAGTTTACACCTGCCAGTCCACCTCTAGAGTTTACACCTGTCAGTCCACCTCTAGAGTTTACACCTGCCAGTCCATCTCTAGAGTTTACACCTGCCAGTCCATCTCTAGAGTTTACACCTGCCAGTCCACCTCTAGTTTACACCTATCAGTCCAGCTCTAGAGTTTACACCTGCCAGTCCACCTCTAGAGTTTACACCTGCCAGTCCACCTCTAGAGTTTACACCTGTCAGTCCACCTCTAGAATTTACACCTGCCAGTCCACCTCTAGAGTTTACACCTGCCAGTCCACCTCTAGATTTTACACCTGGCAGTCCACCTCTAGAGTTTACACCTGCCAGTCCACCACTAGAGTTTACACCTGCCAGTCCACCTCTAGTTTACACCTGTCAGTCCATCTCTAGAGTTTACACCTGTCAGTCCACCTCTAGAGTTTACACCTGCCAGTCCACCTCTAGATTTTACACCTGTCAGTCCACCTCTAGAGTTTACATCTGGCAGTCCACCTGTAGAGTTTACACCTGCCAGTCCACCTCTAGAGTTTACACCTGTCAGTCCACCTCTAGAGTTTACACCTATCAGTCCAGCTCTAGAGTTTACACCTGTCAGTCCACCTCTAGAGTTTACACCTGTCAGTCCACCTCTAGAGTTTACACCTGCCAGTCCACCTCTAGAGTTTACACCTGCCAGTCCACCTCTAGAGTTTATACCTGCCAGTCCACCTCTAGAGTTTACACCTGCCAGTCCACCTCTAGAGTTTACACCTGTCAGTCCACCTCTAGAGTTTACACCTGACAGTCCACCTCTAGAGTTTACACCTGCCAGTCCACCTCTAGAGTTTACACCTGTCAGTCCACCTCTAGAGTTTACACCTATCAGTCCAGCTCTAGAGTTTACACCTGTCAGTCCACCTCTAGAGTTTACACCTGCCAGTCCACCTCTAGAGTTTACACCTGTCAGTCCACCTCTAGTTTACACCTATCAGTCCAGCTCTAGAGTTTACACCTGCCAGTCCACCTCTAGAGTTTACACCTGCCAGTCCACCTCTAGAGTTTACACCTGCCAGTCCACCTCTAGAGTTTACACCTGCCAGTCCACCTCTAGAGTTTACACCTGTCAGTCCACCTCTAGAGTTTACACCTGCCAGTCCATCTCTAGAGTTTACACCTGCCAGTCCATCTCTAGAGTTTACACCTGCCAGTCCACCTCTAGTTTACACCTATCAGTCCAGCTCTAGAGTTTACACCTGCCAGTCCACCTCTAGAGTTTACACCTGCCAGTCCACCTCTAGAGTTTACACCTGTCAGTCCACTTCTAGAGTTTACACCTGCCAGTGCACCTTTAGAGTTTACACCTGCCAGTCCACCTCTAGAGTTTACACCTGCCAGTCCACCTCTAGAGTTTACACCTGCCAGTCCACCTCTAGAGTTTACACCTGCCAGTCCACCTCTAGAGTTTACACCTGCCAGTCCACCTCTAGAGTTTACACCTGCCAGTCCACCTCTAGAGTTTATACCTGCCAGTCCACCTCTAGAGTTTACACCTGCCAGTCCACCTCTAGAGTTTACACCTGTCAGTCCACCTCTAGAGTTTACACCTGCCAGTCCACCTCTAGAGTTTACACCTGTCAGTCCACCTCTAGAGTTTACACCTATCAGTCCAGCTCTAGAGTTTACACCTGTCAGTCCACCTCTAGAGTTTACACCTGCCAGTCCACCTCTAGAGTTTACACCTGCCAGTCCACCTCTAGAGTTTACACCTGCCAGTCCACCTCTAGTTTACACCTATCAGTCCAGCTCTAGAGTTTACACCTGCCAGTCCACCTCTAGAGTTTACACCTGCCAGTCCACCTCTAGAGTTTACACCTGCCAGTCCACCTCTAGAGTTTACACCTGCCAGTCCACCTCTAGAGTTTACACCTGCCAGTCCACCTCTAGAGTTTACACCTGTCAGTCCACCTCTAGAGTTTACACCTGCCAGTCCATCTCTAGAGTTTACACCTGCCAGTCCATCTCTAGAGTTTACACCTGCCAGTCCACCTCTAGTTTACACCTATCAGTCCAGCTCTAGAGTTTACACCTGCCAGTCCACCTCTAGAGTTTACACCTGCCAGTCCACCTCTAGAGTTTACACCTGTCAGTCCACCTCTAGAATTTACACCTGCCAGTCCACCTCTAGAGTTTACACCTGCCAGTCCACCTCTAGATTTTACACCTGGCAGTCCACCTCTAGAGTTTACACCTGTCAGTCCACCTCTAGAATTTACACCTGCCAGTCCACCTCTAGAGTTTACACCTGCCAGTCCACCTCTAGATTTTACACCTGGCAGTCCACCTCTAGAGTTTACACCTGCCAGTCCACCACTAGAGTTTACACCTGCCAGTCCACCTCTAGTTTACACCTGTCAGTCCATCTCTAGAGTTTACACCTGTCAGTCCACCTCTAGAGTTTACACCTGCCAGTCCACCTCTAGATTTTACACCTGTCAGTCCACCTCTAGAGTTTACATCTGGCAGTCCACCTGTAGAGTTTACACCTGCCAGTCCACCTCTAGAGTTTACACCTGTCAGTCCACCTCTAGAGTTTACACCTATCAGTCCAGCTCTAGAGTTTACACCTGTCAGTCCACCTCTAGAGTTTACACCTGTCAGTCCACCTCTAGAGTTTACACCTGCCAGTCCACCTCTAGAGTTTACACCTGCCAGTCCACCTCTAGAGTTTATACCTGCCAGTCCACCTCTAGAGTTTACACCTGCCAGTCCACCTCTAGAGTTTACACCTGTCAGTCCACCTCTAGAGTTTACACCTGCCAGTCCACCTCTAGAGTTTACACCTGTCAGTCCACCTCTAGAGTTTACACCTGACAGTCCACCTCTAGAGTTTACACCTGCCAGTCCACCTCTAGAGTTTACACCTGTCAGTCCACCTCTAGAGTTTACACCTATCAGTCCAGCTCTAGAGTTTACACCTGTCAGTCCACCTCTAGAGTTTACACCTGCCAGTCCACCTCTAGAGTTTACACCTGTCAGTCCACCTCTAGTTTACACCTATCAGTCCAGCTCTAGAGTTTACACCTGCCAGTCCACCTCTAGAGTTTACACCTGCCAGTCCACCTCTAGAGTTTACACCTGCCAGTCCACCTCTAGAGTTTACACCTGCCAGTCCACCTCTAGAGTTTACACCTGTCAGTCCACCTCTAGAGTTTACACCTGCCAGTCCATCTCTAGAGTTTACACCTGCCAGTCCATCTCTAGAGTTTACACCTGCCAGTCCACCTCTAGTTTACACCTATCAGTCCAGCTCTAGAGTTTACACCTGCCAGTCCACCTCTAGAGTTTACACCTGCCAGTCCACCTCTAGAGTTTACACCTGTCAGTCCACTTCTAGAGTTTACACCTGCCAGTGCACCTTTAGAGTTTACACCTGCCAGTCCACCTCTAGAGTTTACACCTGCCAGTCCACCTCTAGAGTTTACACCTGCCAGTCCACCTCTAGAGTTTACACCTGCCAGTCCACCTCTAGAGTTTACACCTGCCAGTCCACCTCTAGAGTTTACACCTGTCAGTCCACCTCTAGAGTTTACAACTGTCAGTCCACCTCTAGTTTACACCTGCCAGTCCACCTCTAGAGTTTACACCTGCCAGTCCACCTCTAGAGTTTACAACTGTCAGTCCACCTCTAGTTTACACCTGCCAGTCCAACTCTAGTTTACACCTGTCAGTCCACCTCTAGAGTTTATACCATGTACCTGTCTGTCTTCCTGTCTGTCATGTCCCACAATCCCCCTCTCATTACCACCACAGGGTAAGCTTGAAATTACAGGAAAGAGCCACGGAAGTCACTGATTTCGTCCCCCGATAGCACCCTAATTCCCTAAATAGTGCTCTACTTTTCATCACAATCTTATAGGCCATGGGTCAAAAGTAGTGCACTATGTAGGGAATAGGGTACCATTTGGGATGTGGACTCAGGTCAAAAGTAGTGCACTATGTAGGGAATAGGGTCCCATTTGGGATGTGGACTAAGGTCAAAGGTAGTGCACTATGTAGGGAATATGTATGTTAAACATGTATTTATTAGAAACGTGTTAAACATGTATGTATTAGAAATGAGTTAAACATGTATGTATTAGAAACGAGTTAAACATGTATGTATTAGAAACGAGTTAAACATGTATGTATTAGAAACATGTTAAACATGTATGTATTAGAAACATGTTAAACATGTATGTATTAGAAACATGTTAAACATGTATGTATTAGAAACATGTTAAACATGTATGTATTAGAAACGTGTTAAACATGTATGTATTAGAAACATGTTAAACATGTATGTATTAGAAACATGTTAAACATGTATGTATTAGAAACATGTTAAACATGTATGTATTAGAAACATGTTAAACATGTATGTATTAGAAACGTGTTATTGTACCATATTTTAATGAAGTTAAACATGATTATTTTGTGTTGAGTGTTGTAGATACATTTATGATTCTCAATAGATCTTAGCAACATTCTCTGGTAGGGAATCTTCTTCTTCTTAAATTAGGGAAGACAGACAGACAGACAGACAGACAGACAGACAGACAGACAGACAGATAGATAGATAGATAGACAGACAGATAGACAGACAGGAAGACAGACAGGAAGACAGACAGGAAGACAGACAGACAGACAGGAAGACAGACAGGCACACAGGACAGAGGTCCTCACAAGATAAAGATATCAGGAGCAGACAAGGATGGAGAAGTAGGGCCTCTTTCTTTTTCCTAGCTCTATACGATCTCTCTCTCTCTCTCTCTCTCTCTCTCTCTCTCTCTCTCTCTCTCTCTCTCTCTCTCTCTCTCTCTCCCCCTCCCTCCCTCCCTCCCTCCCTCCCTCCCTCCCTCCCCTCCCTCCCTCCCTCCCTCCCTCCCTCCCTCCCTCCCTCCCTCCCTATCTCTCTCTCTCTCTCTCTCTCTCTCTTTCTCTCTCTCAGGGCAGATTGACTGGCTGACACCAGATACCTGCTATTTAAAACTGTGGTTTTGCTTGCTCATGGATTTGTCCTCCGCTCTCTCTTTCGCTTCTCCCTCCCTCCCTCCCTCCCTCCCTCCCTCCCTCCCTCCCTCCTCTCCACTGTTCTTGGCCCTGACCCTCTTTAACACGACCAGACGAGCACAACTATAACTAGGTACTGTAGTCTGCGCAGGGTTTTCTTCAGCACTTCTGATAGAGGAATAGGAGCGTTTGTGTGTTTGCCCGCCTGCCGGCATGTGTGTGACTGTTTGGCTGACAGTGCATTTTGTGGACGTTGGTAGAACATGGTGGGAGGGGGGTCCTTCAGACGTTGGTAGAACATGGTGGGAGGGGGGTCCTTCAGACGTTGGTAGAACATGGTGGGAGGGGGGTCCTTCAGACGTTGGTAGAACATGGTGGGAGGGGGGTCCTTCAGACGTTGGTAGAACATGGTGGGAGGGGGGTCCTTCAGACGTTGGTAGAACATGGTGGGAGGGGGGTCCTTCAGACGTTGGTAGAACATGGTGGGAGGGGGGTCCTTCAGACGTTGGTAGAACATGGTGGGAGGGGGGTCCTTCAGACGTTGGTAGAACATGGTGGGAGGGGGGTCCTTCAGACGTTGGTAGAACATGGTGGGAGGGGGGTCCTTCAGACGTTGGTAGAACATGGTGGGAGGGGGGTCCTTCAGACGTTGGTAGAACATGGTGGGAGGGGGGTCCTTCAGACGTTGGTAGAACATGGTGGGAGGGGGGTCCTTCAGACGTTGGTAGAACATGGTGGGAGGGGGGTCCTTCAGACGTTGGTAGAACATGGTGGGAGGGGGGGTCCTTCAGACGTTGGTAGAACATGGTGGGAGGGGGGTCCTTCAGACGTTGGTGGAACATGGTGGGAGGGGGGTCCTTCAGACGTTGGTAGAACATGGTGGGAGGGGGGTCTTCAGACGTTGGTAGAACATGGTGGGAGGGGGGTCCTTCAGACGTTGGTAGAACATGGTGGGAGGGGGGTCCTTCAGACGTTGGTAGAACATGGTGGGAGGGGGTCCTTCAGACGTTGGTAGAACATGGTGGGAGGGGGGGGGGGTCCTTCAGACGTTGGTAGAACATGGTGGGAGGGGGGGTCCTTCAGACGTTGGTAGAACATGGTGGGAGGGGGGTCCTTCAGACGTTGGTAGAACATGGTGGGAGGGGTGGGGTCCTTCAGACGTTGGTAGAACATGGTGGGGGGGGGGGTCCTTCAGACGTTGGTAGAACATGGTGGGGGGGGGGTCCTTCAGACGTTGGTAGAACATGGTGGGGGGGGTCCTTCAGACGTTGGTAGAACATGGTGGGGGGGGGGGGTCCTTCAGACGTTGGTAGAACATGGTGGGAGGGGTGGGGTCCTTCAGACGTTGGTAGAACATGGTGGGAGGGGGGGTCCTTCAGACGTTGGTAGAACATGGTGGGAGGGGGGTCCTTCAGACGTTGGTAGAACATGGTGGGGGGGGGTCCTTCAGACGTTGGTAGAACATGGTGGGAGGGGGGTCCTTCAGACGTTGGTAGAACATGGTGGGAGGGGTGGGGTCCTTCAGACGTTGGTAGAACATGGTGGGAGGGGGGTCCTTCAGACGTTGGTAGAACATGGTGGAGGGGGGTCCTTCAGATGTTGGTAGAACATGGTGGGAGGGGGTCCTTCAGACGTTGGTAGAACATGGTGGGAGGGGGGGTCCTTCAGACGTTGGTAGAACATGGTGGGAGGGGGGGGTCCTTCAGACGTTGGTAGAACATGGTGGGAGGGGGGTCCTTCAGACGTTGGTAGAACATGGTGGGAGGGGGGTCCTTCAGACGTTGGTAGAACATGGTGGGAGGGGGGTCCTTCAGACGTTGGTAGAACATGGTGGGAGGGGAGGGTCCTTCAGACGTTGGTAGAACATGGTGGGAGGGGGGTCCTTCAGACGTTGGTAGAACATGGTGGGAGGGGGGTCCTTCAGACGTTGGTAGAACATGGTGGGAGGGGGTCCTTCAGACGTTGGTAGAACATGGTGGGAGGGGGGTCCTTCAGACATTGGTAGAACATGGTGGGAGGGGGGGTCCTTCAGACGTTGGTAGAACATGGTGGGAGGGGGGTCCTTCAGACGTTGGTAGAACATGGTGGGAGGGGGGGTCCTTCAGACGTTGGTAGAACATGGTGGGAGGGGGTCCTTCAGACGTTGGTAGAACATGGTGGGAGGGGGGTCCTTCAGACGTTGGTAGAACATGGTGGGAGGGGGGTCCTTCAGACGTTGGTAGAACATGGTGGGAGGGGGGTCCTTCAGACGTTGGTAGAACATGGTGGGAGGGGGTCCTTCAGACGTTGGTAGAACATGGTGGG
The DNA here is from genome assembly GCF_023373465.1 of Oncorhynchus keta. Taxonomy (NCBI): domain Eukaryota; kingdom Metazoa; phylum Chordata; class Actinopteri; order Salmoniformes; family Salmonidae; genus Oncorhynchus; species Oncorhynchus keta. The sequence goes on from NC_068448.1 coordinate 78,494,589, forward strand.
AGGGGGGTCCTTCAGACGTTGGTAGAACATGGTGGGAGGGGGGTCCTTCAGACGTTGGTAGAACATGGTGGGAGGGGGGTCCTTCAGACGTTGGTAGAACATGGTGGGGGGGGGTTAGATGTTGGTAGATCATTTTGGGAGGGGGTCCTTCAGACGTTGGTAGAACATGGTGGGAGGGGGGTCCTTCAGACGTTGGTAGAACATGGTGGGAGGGGGGTCCTTCAGACGTTGGTAGAACATGGTGGGAGGGGGGGGTCCTTCAGACTTTGGTAGAACATGGTGGGAGGGGCGTGGGGGGGTCCTTCAGATGTTGGTAGAACATGGTGGGAGGGGGTCCTTCAGACGTTGGTAGAACATGGTGGATGGAGGTGGGGGGGGACATGGTGGCCGTGGTTTATTCCCCTATCTCTACCCCTCTACCCCTCTATCCTATCTTTATCCCCCTATCCTATCTCTAGCCTATCTCTACCTCTCTATCCTATCTCTACCCATCTATCCTATCTCGACCCCTCTATCCTATCTCTACCCATCTATCCTATCTCTACCCCTCTATCCTATCTCTATCCCTCTATCCTAGTTCTACACCTCTATACGAGCTCTATTTCTCTATCCCTCTATCCTTCTATCCTGTCCTTTCCCCTCTATCCTAGCTCTATCCAACTATCCTACCGCTATCTCTCTGTCTCTCTAGCATATCTCTATGTCTTTATGCCTCTATCCCAGCTCTATACTCTCTATCCTAGCTCTATACTCTCTATCCTAGCTCTATACTCTCTATCCTAGCTCTATACCCTCTATTCTAGCTCTATCCATCTATCCCTCTATCCTAGCTCAATACCCTCTATCCTAGCTCTATACCCTCTATCCTAGCTCTATACCCTCTATCCTAGCTCTATACCCTCTATCCTAGCTCTATACCCTCTATCCTAGCTCTATACGCTCTACCCTAGCTATATACCTTCTATCCTACCTCTATACCCTCTGTCTCTAGCATATCTCTATCCTCTTTATGCCTCTATCCCAGCTCTATACTCTCTATCCTAGCTCTATACTCTCTATCCTAGCTCTATACTCTCTATCCTAGCTCTATACCCTCTATTCTAGCTCTATCCATCTATCCCTCTATCCTAGCTCTATACCCTCTATCCTAGCTCTATACCCTCTATCCTAGCTCTATACCCTCTATCCTAGCTCTATACCCTCTATCCTAGCTCTATACCCTCTATCCTAGCTCTATACGCTCTACCCTAGCTATATACCTTCTATCCTAGCTCTATACCCTCTATCCTAGCTCTATACCCTCTATCCTAGCTCTATACCCTCTATCCTAGCTCTATACGCTCTACCCTAGCTATATACCTTCTATCCTAGCTCTATCTCTATATCCTCTATCCTAGCTCTATACCCTCTACCCTAGCTCTATACCCTCTACCCTAGCTATATACCTTCTATCCTAGCTCTATCTCTATATCCTCTATCCTCGCTCTATATCCTCTATCCTAGCTCTATACCCTCTATCTTAGCTCTATACGCTCTACCCTAGCTCTATACCCTCTATCCTAGCTCTATACGCTCTACCCTAGCTATATACCTTCTATCCTAGCTCTATACCCTCTATCCTAGCTCTATACCCTCTATCCTAGCTCTATACCCTCTATCCTAGCTCTATACGCTCTACCCTAGCTATATACCTTCTATCCTAGCTCTATCTCTATATCCTCTATCCTAGCTCTATACCCTCTACCCTAGCTCTATACCCTCTACCCTAGCTATATACCTTCTATCCTAGCTCTATCTCTATATCCTCTATCCTAGCTCTATACCCTCTACCCTAGCTATATACCTTCTATCCTAGCTCTATCTCTATATCCTCTATCCTAGCTCTATACCCTCTACCCTAGCTCTATACCCTCTACCCTAGCTATATACCTTCTATCCTAGCTCTATCTCTATATCCTCTATCCTCGCCCTCTATTCCTATTACACTATCTCTATCTCTAAATCCCTCTATTTCTCTATCCTAGCTCTATCCATCTATCCCTCTATCCTAGCTCAATACCCTCTATCCTAGCTCTATACCCTCTATCCTAGCTCTATACCCTCTATCCTAGCTCTATACCCTCTATCCGTGCTCTATATCCTCTATCCTCGCTCTATACCCTCTATCCTAGCTATATACCTTCTATCCTAGCTCTATCTCTATATCCTCTATCCCAGCTCTATACCCTCTACCCTAGCTCTATACCCTCTATCCTAGCTCTATATCCTCTATCCAAGCTCTACACCCTCTACCCTAGCTATATACCTTCTATCCTAGCTCTATCTCTATATCCTCTATCCTCGCTCTATACTCTCTATCCTAGCTCTATATCCTCTATCCTAGCTCTATACCCTCTACCCTAGCTCTATACCCTCGTTCCTAGCTCTATACCCTCTATCCTAGCTCTATACCCTCTATCCTAGCTCTATATCCTCTATCCTCGCTCTATACCCTCTATCCTAGCTATATACCTTCTATCCTAGCTCTATCTCTATATCCTCTATCCTAGCTCTATACCCTCTACCCTAGCTCTATACCCTCTATCCTAGCTCTATATCCTCTATCCAAGCTCTACACCCTCTACCCTAGCTATATACCTTCTATCCTAGCTCTATCTCTATATCCTCTATCCTCGCTCTATACCCTCTATCCTAGCTCTATATCCTCTATCCTAGCTCTATACCCTCTACCCTAGCTCTATACCCTCGTTCCTAGCTCTATATCCTCTATCCGAGCTCTATACCCTCTATGCTAGCTATATACACTCTATCCTAGCTCTATCCCTCTATCCTAGCTCTATCCCTCTATCCTAGCTCTTTACCCTCTATACCCTCTATCCCTCTATCCTAGCTCTATACCCTCTATCCTAGCTCTATACCCTCTCTACTAGCTCTATACCCTCTATCCTAGCCCTATACCCTCTATCCTAGCTATATACCTTCTTTCCTAGCTCTATCCATCTATCCTAGCTCTATACCCTCTATCCTAGCTCTATACCCTCTATCCTAGCTCTATACCCTCTATCCTAGCTCTATACCCTCTATCCTAGCTCTATACCCTCTATCCTAGCTCTATCCCTCTATCCTAGCTCTATACTCTCTATCCTAGCTCTATCTCTCTATCCTAGCTCTATACCCCCTATCCTAGCTATATACACTCTATCCTAGCTCTATACCCTCTATCCTAGCTCTATCACTCTGTCTCTCTAGGGGGGGCGTGTGACTAGTAACCGGAAGGTTGAGAGTTCAAACCCCCGAGCTGGCAAGGTACAAATTTGTCGTTCTGCCCCTGAACAGGCAGTTAACCCCCTGTTCCTAGGCCGTCATTGAAAATAAGAATTTGTTCTTAACTGACTTGCCTGGTTAAATAAAGGTAAAATAAAAAAAGATCTCTCTATCTGTCTACCCTATTTCTCTATACACTCTATCCCTCTGTCTCTCTATCTGTCTATCCTATTTCTCTATACACTCTATCCTTCTGTCTCTCTATCTGTCTACCCTATTTCTCTATACACTCTATCCCTCTGTCTCTATCTGTCTGCCCTATTTCTCTATACACTCTATCCCTCTGTCTCTCTATCTGTCTATCCTATTTCTCTATATACTCTATCCCTCTGTCTCTCTAGCATAGCTCTATCTCTTTATACCTCTATTCTATCTCTATACCCTCTATCCCTCTATCTGTCTATCCTATTTCTCTATACCCTCTATCCTAGCTATATACCCTCTATCCTAGCTCTATACCCTCTATCCTTGCTCTATACACTCTGTCTCTCTAGCATATCTCTATCTCTTTATCCCTATATTCTAGCACAGTCCCTCTATCCCTCTATCCTAGCTCTGTCCCTCTATTTCTCTATCTGTCTATCCTATTTCTCTATCCCTCTATCCAAGCTCGATCCCTATATTATAGATATTTCATAGCTCTATCCTATCTCTATCCCTCTATATATGTCCCTCTATTCTAGCTCTATCCATCTATCCTAGCTTCATCTTTCTATCCCAGCTCTACCCCTCTATCCTAGCTCTATCCCTTTATCCTAGCTCTATCTCTCTATCCCTCTATCCTAGCTCTTTCCCTCTATCCCTCTATCCTAGCTCTATCCCTCTATCCCTCTATATATGTCCCTCTATCCTAGCTCTATCCCTCTATCCTAGCTTCATCTTTCTATCCCAGCTCTACCCCTCTATCCTAGCTCTATCCCTCTATCCTAGCTCTATCCCTCTATCCTAGCTTCATCTCTCTATCCCTTTATCCTAGCTATATCCCTCTATTCCTCTATCTTAGCTCTATCTATCCCTCTATCCTAGCTCTTTCCCTCTATCCTAGCTCTTTCCCTCTATCTCTCTATCCTTCTATCCTAGCTCTTTCCATCTATCCTAGCTCTTTCCATCTATCCTAGCTCTTTCCCTCTATCCCTCTATCCTTCTATCCCAGCTCTTTCCTTCTATCCCTCTATCCTTCTATCCCAGCTCTTTCCTTCTATCCCTCTATCCTTCTATCCCAGCTCTTTCCCTCTATCCTAGCTCTTTCCCTCTATCCTAGCTCTTTCGCTCTATCCTAGCTCTTTCCCTCTATCCTAGCTCTTTCCCTCTATCCCTCTTTCCCTCTATCCCTCTTTCCCTCTATCCTAGCTCTTTCCCTCTATCCTAGCTCTTTCGCTCTATCCTAGCTCTTTCCCTCTATCCTAGCTCTTTCCCTCTATCCCTCTTTCCCTCTATCCCTCTTTCCCTCTATCCTAGCTCTTTCCCTCTATCCCTCCATCCTTCTATCCTAGCTCTTTCTATCTATCCCAGCTCTTTCCCTCTATCCCTCTATCCTTCTATCCCAGCTCTTTCCCTCTATCCTTCTATCCTAGCTCTTTCCATCTATCCTAGCTCTTTCCCTCTGTCCCTCTATCCTTCTATCCCAGCTCTTTCCATCTATCCCAGCTCTTTCCCTCTAAGCGTCTATATTTCTATCCCTCCATCCCTCCACCCTAATCCTGTCCTATCCTCTGTGTCCAACAAGTGTCCAACCCCTCCCATATCCCCAACCCTCCACCCCTTTATAGACCCAGCATGTGTCCCAAATGGCACCCTATTCCATACCTAGTGCACTACTTTTATCGAGAGCCCTATTGGTCCCGGTTAAAAGTAATGCACTATACAAGAGACAGGGTGCCATTTGGGACACACTCCCCTACAGAGTACACCCCCCCTCATCGCCCCCCCCCACCACCCAACTTGTCACCTCCACCCTGTCTGATGAATGGTTGAGGTCAGTGGTTCAGCTGTTCTCCCTCCCCCTTCTTCCCCTTAGCGTGGTGGAACCAAGCTGATTGCTACGTTCATCGACCTGTGAAGTGAAATAGAATGGTGACTGTAGTAACTAGGCTGTCTCCACCAGTCTACCCCTATTCCATCCTCTCTCTACCCCCTACCCTCGCCCCCAGTTTACCTCTACCCCTATTCCATCCCCTCTCTACCCCCTACCCTCTCCCCCAGTTTACCTCTACCCCTATTCCATCCCCTCTCTACCCACCAACCCTCTCATCCAGTTTACCTCTACCCCTATTCCATCCCCTCTCTACCCCCTACCCTCTCCCCCAGTTTACCTCTACCCCTATCCCCCTACCCTCTCTACCTCCTTCTCTTTACCTCTTACCCTCTCTACCCCCTACCCTCTCTACCTCCTTCTCTCTACCCCTTACCCTCTCTACCCCCTACCCTCTCTACACCTACACTCTCTACCCCCTACCCTCTCTACCTCCTTCTCTCTACCCCCTACCCTCTCTACCCCCTACCCTCTCTACCTCCTTCTCTCTACCCCTACCCTCTTTCCTTCTTTTACCTCTTACCCTCTCTACCCCCTACCCTCTCTCTACCCCCTACCCTCTCTACCCCTACCCTCTCTACCTCCTTCTCTCTACCCCCTACCCTCTCAACCCCCTACCCTCTCTACACCTACCCTCTCTACCCCTACTCTCTCTACCTCCTTCTCTCTACCCCCTACCCTCTCTACCTCCTTCTTTTTACCTCTTACCCTCTCTACCCCCTACCCTCTCTACCCCTACCCTCTCTACCCCTACCCTCTCTACCTCCTTCTCTCTACCCCCTACCCTCTCTACACCCTACCCTCTCTACCTCTTACCCTTTCTACCCCTACCCTCTCTACCTCCTTCTCTCTATCCCCTACCCTCTCTACCCCCTACCCTCTCTACCTCCTTCTCTCTACCCCCTACCCTCTCTACCTCCTTCTCTCTACCTCTTACCCTCTCTACCCCCTACCCTCTCTACCTCCTTCTCTCTACCTCTTACCCTCTCTACCCCCTACCCTCTCTACCTCCTTCTCTTTACCTCTTACCCTCTCTACCCCCTACCCTCTCTACCCCCTACCCTCTCTACCTCCTTCTCTCTATCCCCTACCCTCTCTACCCCTACCCTCTCTACCTCCTACCCTCTCTACCCCTACCCTCTCTACCCCCTACCCTCTCTACCTCCTTCTCTCTACCCCTTACCCTCTCTACCCCCTACCCTCTCTACCTCCTTCTCTCTACCTCTTACCATCTCTACCCCTACCCTCTCTACCTCCTTCTCTCTACCTCTTACCCTCTCTACCCCCTACCCTCTCTACCTCCTTCTCTCTACCTCTTACCCTTTATACCCCCTACCCTCTCTACCTCATTCTCTCTACCCCTTACCCTCTCTACCCCCTACCCTCTCTACCTCCTTCTCTCTCCCCCCTCCCCTCTCTTCCCCTTCTCGTCTCTCCCCTCCCCTCTCTTCCCCTTCCCCGTCTCCCCCTCCCTCTCTTCCCCTTCCCCGTCTCTCCCTCTCCCCTCTTTCCCCTTCCCATCTCTCCCCCTCCCCTCTTTCCCCTTCCTGTCTCTCCCCCTCCCCTCTCTTCCCCTTCCCGTCTCTCCCTCCCCTCTCTTCCCCTTCCTGTCTCTCCCCCTACCCTCTCTTCCCTTCCCGTCTCTCCCACCTCCCCTCTCTTCCCCTTCCCGTCTCTCCCCCCTCCCCCCTTTCGCTCAACTTCCCGTTAACACTTTCATTCCTCACGGGCCCCTCAAGTAGCCGGGGCTTACAGGGGCCACATAAATCACCACCGGAGTAGAGCAGGGAGTCATACCGCTCCTCATAGTGCATTCCAAATGACACACTGTTCCCTAATGGGCTCTGGTCAAAAGTAGTGCTCCTCATAGTGCATTCCAAATGACACACTGTTCCCTAATGGGCTCTGGTCAAAAGTAGTGCTCCTCATAGTGCATTCCAAATGACAGACTGTTCCCTAATGGGCTCTGGTCAAAAGTAGTGCTCCTCATAGTGCATTCCAAATGACAGACTGTTCCCTAATGGGCTCTGGTCAAAAGTAGTGCTCTTCATAGTGCATTCCAAATGACAGACTGTTCCCTAATGGGTTCTGGTCAAAAGTAGTGCTCTTCATAGTGCATTCCAAATGACAGACTGTTCCCTAATGGGCTCTGGTCAAAAGTAGTGCTCTTCATAGTGCATTCCAAATGACAGACTGTTCCCTAATGGGCTCTGGTCAAAAGTAGTGCACTATATAGGGCATAAATGACACACTGTTCCCTAAAGGGCTCTGGTCAAAAGTAGTGCACTACATAGGGCATAAATGAGACTCTGTTCCCTAATGGGTTCTGGTCAAAAGTAGTGCACTATATAGGGCATAAATGACACACTGTTCCCTAAAGGGCTCTGGTCAAAAGTAGTGCACAATATAGGGCATAAATGACACACTGTTCCCTAATGGGCTCTGGTCAAAAGTAGTGCACTATATAGGGCATAAATGACACACTGTTCCCTAATGGGCTCTGGTCAAAAGTAGTGCACTATATAGGGCATAAATGACACAATGTTCCCTAATGGGCTCTGGTCAACAGTAGTGCACTAAAAAGGGCAAAAATGACACACTGTTCCCTAATGGGCTCTGGTCAACAGTAGTGCACTATATAGGGCATAAATGGGGCTTTGGTCAAAAGTAGTGCACTACATAGTGAATATGGTGGTATTTGGGATGCAGGCACAGGATGGACGTCTCACTGTCAGTCCACTTAAATTCACACAGGACACCGGATAGGACAGGAGAAGTACTCCAGATATAACAAACTGACCCTAGCACCCCGACACATAAACTACTGCACCAGAGGCTGAGACAGGAGGGGTCAGGAGACACTGTGGCCCCATCCGACGACACCCCCGAACAGGGACAAACAGGAAGGATATAACCCCACCCACTTTGCCAAAGCACAGACCCCACACCACTAGAGGGATATCTTCAACCACCAACTTACCATCCTGAGACAAGGCCGAGTATAGCCCTCAAAGATCTCCGCCACGGCACAACCCAAGGGGGGGAGCGCCAACCCAGACAGGAAGATGTGACTCAACCCACTCAAGTGACGCACCCCTCCTAGGGACGGTATGAAAGAGCCCTCGTAAGCCAGTGACTCAGCCCCTGTAATAGGGTTAGAGGCAGAGAATCCCAGTGGAAAGAGGGGAACCGGCCAGGCAGAGACAGCAAGGGCGGTTCGTTGCTCCAGCCTCCAATACTAGGGACAATTAGGATGCCTGCATCTTGTGACCGTAGCGTACGTGTAGGTATGTACTGCAGGACCAAATCAGAGAGATAGGTAGGAGCAAGCCCATGTAATGCTTTGTAGGTTAGCAGTAAAACCTTGAAATCAGCCCTTGCCTTAACAGGAAGCCAGTGTAGGGAGGCTAGCACTGGAGTAATATGATAATTTTTTGGGGCTCTAGTCAAGATTCAAGCAGACGTATTTAGCACTAACTGAAGTTTATTTTGTGCTTTATCCGGGTAGCCGGAAAGTAGAGCATTGCAGTAGTCTAACCTAGAAGTGACAAAAGCATGGATGAATTTTTGGTCCCCTGTCTTTAGACCTGCCTGGTCCCCTGTCTCTAGACCTGCCTGGTCCCCTGTCTCTAGACCTGCCTGGTCCCCTGTCTCTAGACCTGCCTGGTCCCCTGTCTCTAGACCTGCCTGGTCCCCTGTCTCTAGACCTCCTGGTCCCCTGTCTCTAGACCTGCCTGGTCCCCTGTCTCTAGACCTGCCTGGTCCCCTGTCTCTAGACCTGCCTGGTCCCCTGTCTCTAGATCTGCCTGGTCCCCTGTCTCTAGACCTCATGGTTTCCTGTCTCTAGACCTGCCTGGTCCCCTGTGTCTAGACCTGCCTGGTCCCCTGTCTCTAGACCTGCCTGGTCCCCTGTCTCTAGACCTCCTGGTCCCCTGTCTCTAGACCTGCCTGGTCCCCTGTCTCTAGACCTGCCTGGTCCCCTGTCTCTAGACCTGCCTGGTCCCCTGTCTCTAGACCTGCCTGGTCCCCTGTCTCTAGACCTGTCTGGTCCCCTGTCTCTAGACCTGCCTGGTCCCCTGTCTCTAGACCTGCCTGGTCCCCTGTCTCTAGACCTGCCTGGTCCCCTGTCTCTAGACCTGCCTGGTCCCCTGTCTCTAGACCTGCCTGGTCCCCTGTCTCTAGACCTCCTGGTCCCCTGTCTCTAGACCTCCTGGTCTCCTGTCTCTAGACCTGCCTGGTCCCCTGTCTCTAGACCTGCCTGGTCCCCTGTCTCTAGACCTGCCTGGTCCCCTGTGTCTAGACCTGCCTGGTCCCCTGTCTCTAGACCTCATGGTCTCCTGTCTCTAGACCTGCCTGGTCCCCTGTCTCTAGACCTGCCTGGTCCCCTGTCTCTAAACCTGCCTGGTTCACTGTCAGGTAGGGGTTTAGAGGTAGGGGTTTAGCGGTAGGGGTTCAGAGTTAGGGGTTTAGAGGTAGGAGTTTAGAGGTAGGGGTTTAGAGGTAGGGGTTTAGAGGTAGGGGTTCAGAGGTAGGGGTTCAGAGGTAGGGGTTTAGGGGCTGGGGTTCAGAGGTAGGGGTTTAGGGGCTGGGGTTCAGAGGTAGGGGTTTAGAGGTAGGTGTTTAGAGGTAGGGGTTTAGAGGTTTAGAGGTAGGGGTTTAGAGGTAGGGGTTCAGAAGTAGGGGTTTAGAGGTAGGGGTTCAGAAGTAGGGGTTTAGAGGTAGGGGTTTAGAGGTAGGGGTTCAGAGGTAGGGGTTTAGAGGTAGGGGTTTAGAGGTAGGGGTTCAGAGGTAGGGGTTCAGAAGTAGGGGTTTAGAGGTAGGGGTTTAGAGTTAGGGGTTTATAGAGGTAGGAGTTCAGAGGTAGGGGTTCAGAGGTAGTGGTTTAGAGGTAGGGGTTCAGAGGTAGTGGCTCAGAGGTAGTGGTTTAGAGGTAGGGGTTCAGAGGTAGTGGTTTAGAGGTAGGGGTTTAGGGGCTGGGGTTTAGAGGTAGGGGTGTAGGGGCTGGGGTTTAGAGGTAGGGGTTTAGGGGCTGGGGTTTAGAGGTAGGGGTTCAGAGGTAGGGGTTTAGAGGTAGGGGTTTAAGGGCTGGGGTTTAGAGGTAGGGGTTTAGGGGCTGGGGTTTAGAGGTAGGGGTTTAGGGGCTGGGGTTTAGAGGTAGGGTTTAGGGGCTGTGGTTTAGAGGTAGGGGTTTAGGGGCTGGGGTTTAGAGGTAGGGGGTTCAGAGGTAGGGGTTGAGAGGTAGGGGTTTAGGGGCTGGGGTTTAGAGGTAGGGGTTTAGGGGCTGGGGTTTAGAGGTAGGGGTTTAGGGGCTGGGGTTTAGAGGTAGGGGTTTAGGGGCTGGGGTTTAGAGGTAGGGGTTTAGGGGCTGTGGTTTAGAGGTAGGGGTTTAGGGGCTGGGGTTTAGAGGTAGGGGTTTAGGGGCTGGGGTTTAGAGGTAGGGGTTTAGGGGCTGGGGTTTGGAGGTAGGGGTTTAGGGGCTGGGGTTTAGAGGTAGGGGTTTAGGGGCTGGGGTTTAGAGGTAGGGTTTAGGGGCTGGGGTTTAGAGGTAGGGGTTTAGGGGCTGGGGTTTAGAGGTAGGGGTTCAGAGGTAGGGGTTGAGAGGTAGGGGTTTAGGGGCTGGGGTTTAGAGGTAGGGGTTTAGGGGCTGGGGTTTAGAGGTAGGGGTTTAGGGGCTGTGGTTTAGAGGTAGGGGGTTTAGGGGCTGTGTTTTAGAGGTAGGGGTTTAGGGGCTGGGGTTTAGAGGTAGGGGTTTAGGGGCTGGGGTTTAGAGGTAGGGGTTTAGGGGCTGTGGTTTAGAGGTAGGGGTTTAGGGGCTGGGGTTTAGAGGTAGGGGTTCAGGGGTAGTGGTTTAGAGGTAGGGGTTCAGAGGTAGTGGTTTAGAGGTAGGAGTTTAGGGGCTGGGGTTTAGAGGTAGGGGTTTAGGGGCTGGGGTTTAGAGGTAGGGGTTTAGGGGCTGGGGTTTAGAGGTAGGGGTTTAGGGGCTGGGGTTTAGAGGTAGGGGTTTAGGGGCTGGGGTTTAGAGGTAGGGGTTTAGGGGCTGTGGTTTAGAGGTAGGGGTTTAGGGGCTGTGGTTTAGAGGTAGGGGTTTAGGGGCTGGGGTTTAGAGGTAGGGGTTCAGGGGTAGTGGTTTAGAGGTAGGGGTTCAGGGGTAGTGGTTTAGAGGTAGGGGTTCAGGGGTTGTGGTTTAGAGGTAGGGGTTTAGGGGCTGGGGTTTAGAGGTAGGGGTTTAGGGGCTGGGGTTTAGAGGTAGGGGTTCAGGGGCTGGGGTTTAGAGGTAGGGGTTCAGGGCTGTGGTTTAGAGGTAGGGGTTTAGGGGCTGGGGTTTAGAGGTAGGAGTTCAGGGGCTGTGGTTTAGAGGTAGGGGTTTAGGGGCTGGGGTTTGGAGGTAGGGGTTTAGGGGCTGGGTTTAGAGGTAGGGGTTTAGGGGCTGGGGTTTAGAGGTAGGGGTTTAGGGGCTGGGGTTTAGAGGTAGGGGTTTCTGGGGTTTTAGAGGTAGTTTAGGGGCTGGGGTTTAGAGGTAGGGTTTAGGGGCTGTGGTTTAGAGGTAGGGGTTTAGGGGCTGGGGTTTAGAGGTAGGGGTTCAGAGGTAGGGGTTGAGAGGTAGGGGTTTAGGGGCTGGGGTTTAGAGGTAGGGGTTTAGGGGCTGTGGTTTAGAGGTAGGGGGTTTAGGGGCTGGGGTTTAGAGGTAGGGGTTTAGGGGCTGGGGTTTAGAGGTAGGGGTTCAGGGGCTGGGGTTTAGAGGTAGGGGGCTTCAGGGGCTGTGGTTTAGAGGTAGGGGTTTAGGGGCTGGGGTTTAGAGGTAGGAGTTCAGGGGCTGTGGTTTAGAGGTAGGGGTTTAGGGGCTGGGGTTTGAGGTAGGGGTTTAGGGGCTGTGGTTTAGAGGTAGGGGTTTAGGGGCTGGGGTTTTAGAGGTAGGGGTTTAGGGGCTGGGGTTTAGAGGTAGGGGTTTAGGGGCTGGGGTTTAGAGGTAGGGTTTAGGGGCTGTGGTTTAGAGGTAGGGGTTTAGGGGCTGGGGTTTAGAGGTAGGGGTTCAGAGGTAGGGGTTGAGAGAGGTAGGGGTTTAGGGGCTGGGGTTTAGAGGTAGGGGTTTAGGGGGTGTGGTTTAGAGGTAGGGGTTTAGGGGCTGGGGTTTAGAGGTAGGGGTTTAGGGGCTGGGGTTTAGAGGTAGGGGTTTAGGGGCTGTGGTTTAGAGGTAGGGGTTTAGGGGCTGGGGTTTAGAGGTAGGGGTTTAGGGGCTGGGGTTTAGAGGTAGGGGTTTAGGGGCTGTGGTTTAGAGGTAGGGGTTTAGGGGCTGGGGTTTAGAGGTAGGGGTTTAGGGGCTGGGGTTTAGAGGTAGGGTTTAGGGGCTGGGGTTTAGAGGTAGGGGTTTAGGGGCTGGGGTTTAGAGGTAGGGGTTCAGAGGTAGGGGTTGAGAGGTAGGGGTTTAGGGGCTGGGGTTTAGAGGTAGGGGTTTAGGGGCTGGGGTTTAGAGGTAGGGGTTTAGGGGCTGTGGTTTAGAGGTAGGGGTTTAGGGGCTGTGTTTTAGAGGTAGGGGTTTAGGGGCTGGGGTTTAGAGGTAGGGGTTTAGGGGCTGTGGTTTAGAGGTAGGGGTTTAGGGGCTGTGGTTTAGAGGTAGGGGTTTAGGGGCTGGGGTTTAGAGGTAGGGGTTCAGGGGTAGTGGTTTAGAGGTAGGGGTTCAGAGGTAGTGGTTTAGAGGTAGGAGTTTAGGGGCTGGGGTTTAGAGGTAGGGGTTTAGGGGCTGGGGTTTAGAGGTAGGGGTTTAGGGGCTGGGGTTTAGAGGTAGGGGTTTAGGGGCTGGGGTTTAGAGGTAGGGGTTTAGGGGCTGGGGTTTAGAGGTAGGGGTTTAGGGGCTGGGGTTTAGAGGTAGGGGTTTAGGGGCTGTGGTTTAGAGGTAGGGGTTTAGGGGCTGTGGTTTAGAGGTAGGGGTTTAGGGGCTGGGGTTTAGAGGTAGGGGTTCAGGGGTAGTGGTTTAGAGGTAGGGGTTCAGCGGTAGTGGTTTAGAGGTAGGGGTTCAGAGGTAGTGGTTTAGAGGTAGGGGTTTAGGGGCTGGGGTTTAGAGGTAGGGGTTTAGGGGCTGGGGTTTAGAGGTAGGGGTTCAGGGGCTGGGGTTTAGAGGTAGGGGTTCAGGGGCTGTGGTTTAGAGGTAGGGGTTTAGGGGCTGGGGTTTAGAGGTAGGGGTTCAGGGGCTGTGGTTTAGAGGTAGGGGTTTAGGGGCTGGGGTTTGGAGGTAGGGGTTTAGGGGCTGTGGTTTAGAGGTAGGGGTTTAGGGGCT
>NC_068448.1:78525716-78543216 GCF_023373465.1 Oncorhynchus keta
ACTGGTCTGGAACTAGATCCACCTACATACTGGTCTGGAACTAGATCCCCCTACATACTGGTCTGGAACTAGATCCACCTACATACTAGTCTGGAACTAGATCCCCTACATACTGGTCTGGAACTAGATCCACCTACATACTGGTCTGAAACTAGATCCTCTACATACTGGTCTGAAACTACATCCCCTACATACTGGTCTGAAACTAGATCCCCTACATACTGGTCTGGAACTAGATCCCCTATATACTGGTCTGGAACTATATTCCCCTACATACTGGTCTGGAACTAGATCCCCTACACACTGGTCTGGAACTAGATCCACCTACATACTGGTGTGGAACTAGATCCACCTTCATACTGGCCTGAAACTAGATCCACCTACATACTGGTCTGGAACTAGCTTCCCTACATACTGGTCTGGAACTAGATCCACCTACATACTGGTCTGGAACAAGATCCCCCTACATACTAGTCTGGAACTAGATCCCCTACATACTGGTCTGAAACTAGATCCCCTACATACTGGTCTGAAACTAGATCCCCTACATACTGGTCTGGAACTAGATCCCCCTACATACTGGTCTGAAACTAGATCCCCTACATACTGGTCTGGAACTAGATCCCCCTACATACTGGTCTGGAACTAGATCCCCTACATACTGGTCTGGAACTAGATCCCCCTACATACTGGTCTGAAACTAGATTCTCTACATACTGGTCTGGAACTAGATCCCCCTACATACTGGTCTGAAACTAGATCCTCTACATACTGGTCTGAAACTAGATACCCTGCATACTGGTCTGAAACTAGATAGCCAACATACTGGTCTGAGACTAGATCCCCTACATACTGGTCTGAGACTAGATCCCCCTACATACTAGTCTGAAACGAGCTCCCTTACATAGTGATATTGCTAAAAAAAGAAAAAATCTCTCTTTCCAATTCCCCTAAAATGCGGAAAAATGCGGTTGTTGGAGACTCAGCAGAGGCTAAAGTGATGGTGGTGTCAACAGCTCCTCCCTCCCAACAAGGGAAGCAAACAAGAACAGAGGGTGGGGCATCGTTTGTGCATTGAAACGCAGCCGGGGTCAGTCTCAGTTCTCAGAGTGCCAGCTCTCTCTGGATTTTACCCAGAATCCCCAGGATTATATTCTGCTGTTGTCCATTGTGTCCAGCCTGGCTGTGCTGTGTAACACTAGCTCCGGTCCTGACACTGTCCAGGTATGGCCCGAGTGAGGCTTCGCTAGCTGTCCTACCCCTTTATCTTTGTTACATTCCCCAACAAGAAACCATAAATTGTCTCTCAAAAAAGAAAGGGTGAAATAACAAAGAGTTTCTTACAACAACCTAAACAAAACGGGTGGGGTGTTAAAAGGGGTTTTAAGAGACATTCATGGGGGGTGTCCACTGAAAGTTGCCTAGCAACAACAACTGGAACTTAAAAATACACCCACCATGATCACCTGCTAAATTTTCCCAAAAAGAGGCAAACTAAATTAAACAAAGAACATCAGATAAATTCAAATAGAGAGTGCCAACTAAAGGCATTAACCCTCCACAACTCAAGTCAACTCGGCCAGCCGCTTCTAAATATCACCTGGGCCAACACAAGTGAAACACCTTCTGACTAACGAGGTGACAAGCCACGACAGGTGTTTCACCATACTGACTAACGAGGTGACAAGCCCCGACAGGTGTAACACCATAGTGACTAACGAGGTGACAAGCCACGACAGGTGTAACACCATACTGACTAACGAGGTGACAAGCCACGACAGGTGTAACACCATATTGACTAACGAGGTGACAAGCCACGACAGGTGTAACACCATACAGACTAACGAGGTGACAAGCCACGACAGGTGTAACACCATACTGACTAACGAGGTGACAAGCCACGAAAGGTGTAACACCATACAGACTAACGAGGTGACAAGTCACGACAGGTGTAACACCATACTGACTAACGAGGTGACAAGCCACGACAGGTGTAACACCATACAGACTAACGAGGTGACAAGCCACGACAGGTGTAACACCATACAGACTAACGAGATGACAAGCCACGACAGGTGTAACACCATACTGACTAACGAGGTGACAAGCCACGACAGGTGTAACACCATACAGACTAACGAGATGACAAGCCACGACAGGTGTAACACCATACAGACTAACGAGGTGACAAGCCACGACAGGTGTACCACCATACAGAATAACGAGATGACAAGCCACGACAGGTGTAACACCATACAGACTAAGGAGGTGACAAGCCACGACAGGTGTAACACCATACAGACTAACGAGGTGACAAGCCACGACAGGTGTAACACCATACAGACTAACGAGATGACAAGCCACGACAGGTGTAACACCATACAGACTAACGAGATGACAAGCCACGACAGGTGTAACACCATACAGACTAAGGAGGTGACAAGCAACGACAGGTGTAACACCATACAGACTAACGAGGTGACAAGCCACGACAGGTGTAACACCATACAGACTAACGAGATGACAAGCCACGACAGGTGTAACACCATACTGACTAACGAGATGACAAGCCACGACAGGTGTAACACCATACAGACTAACGAGATGACAAGCCACGACAGGTGTAACACCATACAGACTAACGAGATGACAAGCCACGACAGGTGTAACACCATACAGACTAAGGAGGTGACAAGCCACGACAGGTGTAACACCATACAGACTAACGAGCTGACAAGCCACGACAGGTGTAACACCATACAGACTAACGAGATGACAAGCCACGACAGGTGTAACACCATACTGACTAACGAGATGACAAGCCACGACAGGTGTAACACCATACAGACTAAGGAGGTGACAAGCCACGACAGGTGTAACACCATACAGACTAAGGAGGTGACAAGCAACGACAGGTGTAACACCATACAGACTAACGAGCTGACAAGCCACGACAGGTGTAACACCATACAGACTAACGAGATGACAAGCCACGACAGGTGTAACACCATACTGACTAACGAGATGACAAGCCACGACAGGTGTAACACCATACAGACTAAGGAGGTGACAAGCCACGACAGGTGTAACACCATACAGACTAACAAGGTGACAAGCTTCCCCTAGGTACAGGTTCATGACGGCTCCAGGGTGAAGAAAAACCGTTGCACTTTTAACAGGCTGGGTATCTGTAAAGCACTTATCTCTCTCTACCTGTACATGACCATCTGATCATTTATCACTCCAGTGTTAATCTTAATAACAGGCTGGGTATCTGTAAAGCACTTTGTGAAACCCGTTGATGTAAATATTGGTTCTTCCCCTTGAAGTGTTTTGACACACAGATTATCACAACATAAATGTGTCAAAAAAGGAGCAAAAATCCTTTAAGGTACCTTTGAATGGCTATACAGTTTGGCTACATGCCAAATGAAATCCTATTCCCTACATAGTGCACTACTTTTCATCAGGGTCCACTATATAGTACACTTCTTTTGATCAGTGTCCACTATGTAGTGCACTACTTTTGATCAGTGTCCAGTATATAGTGCACTACTTTTGATCAGTGTCCAGTATATAGTGCACTACTTTTGATCAGTGTCCACTATATAGTGCACTACTTTTCATCAGTGTCCACTTTATAGTGCACTACTTTTGATCAGTGTCCACTATGTAGTACACTACATTTAATCAGTGTCCACTATATAGTGCACTACTTTTGATCAGTGTCCACTATATAGTGCACTACTTTTGATCAGTATCCACTATATAGTGCACTACTTTTGATCAGTGTCCACTATATAGTGCACTACTTATGATCAGAGCCCTGGGACGTGCACCTTGTAGATGGAGACTTGGTAATTTCTAAAGAGGATCCTTCTTTACATTGCCCTGTACAGATCAGTGGGCTGTTGGCTTGGCAACATGTACAGTACCGGTCCAAAGGTTTTACAACATCTAGTCATTCAAGGAGGAGGTGTTATGGTGTGGGGGTGCTATAGTGCTGACACTATCTGTGAGTTATTTAGAATTCAAAGCACACTTAACCAGCATGGCTACCACATAATTCTGCATCAATACGCTATGCAATGTCATTGCCACGAGGGAGGTTTTGAAGGAAGGAGGGAGGTTTTGAAGGAAGGAGGGAGGTTTTGAAGGAAGGAGGGGGGTTTTGAAGGAAGGAGGGAGGGTTTGAAGGAAGGAGGGAGGTTTTGAAGGAAGGAGGGAGGGTTTGAAGGAAGGAGGGAGGGTTTGAAGGAAGGAGGGAGGTTTTGAAGGAAGGAGGGAGGGTTTGAAGGAAGGAGGGAGGGTTTGAAGGAAGGAGGGAGGTTTTGAAGGAAGGAGGGAGGTTTTGAAGGAAGGAGGGAGGGTTTGAAGGAAGGAGGGAGGTTTTGAAGGAAGGAGGGAGGGTTTGAAGGAAGGAGGGAGGGTTTGAAGGAAGGAGGGAGGGTTTGAAGGAAGGAGGGAGGGTTTGAAGGAAGGAGGGAGGGTTTTGAAGGAAGGATGGAGGTTTTGAAGGAAGGAGGGAGGGTTTGAAGGAAGGAGGGAGGGTTTGAAGGAAGGAGGGAGGTTTTGAAGGAAGGAGGGAGGGTTTGAAGGAAGGAGGGAGGGTTTGAAGGAAGGAAGCAGACACGGTTTAGATATTAATACTCCCCATTATGAGATGTCCTCCTTGTAAGCCTGCCCTTCCTGTATTATTGATCCTGCAGTGATTGACAGACAGTGACGAACGTGGTTCAGGTGAAGGGGGTGTACATGGAGACAGTCAAAATGGTTAGGAGCTTTTCTTAACTAGGCAAGTCAGTTAAGAAAAAATTATTATTTACAATGACGGCCCTACACCAGCCAAACCCAGATGACACTGGGCCAATTGTGTGCCGCCCTATGGGGCTCCCAATCATGTCCGGTTGTGATTCAGCCTGGAATCAAACCTGGGTCTGTAGTGACACCTCGAGCACTGAAATGCAGTGTCTTAGACTGCTGCGCCACTCGGGAGCCCCATGTTCACGTTTTTTTATTGAATCTTTATTCATCCAGGATGTCCCATTGAGGTCAGAAGACTTATTTTATCCCATCAACTTGGTTTGACTGAAAGTCTTGAAGGAGGAGGACTGGTCAGAAGACTGAAAGTCAGTTCTACACTGAAGGACAAGAAGTATTGTCGTAATATCAGCAACAGATGTTAAAGAACCGGCGATTGGTAACATCCGAATCTATTTTCTGACCGATGCTAAATTTGGATTGGTTTAGGGTCCATGGGATAGATATTCTTGTATCTTAAACATTTAAATCGGGGACCAAGGAGTACCAGAGAAACGCTAAATCCTAAATTAGTTAGGGTTAGTAAGATGGTTAGTGTGGGTTCGTAAGGGAGATAGCCAGGCCTTTTGTTAGGCCCCAGTTTCACATCCAGTCAGCTAGGAAGGAAGGTTCGATGAGGACTGATACTTTATTGCCTTTGCGAGAAAGACGAATGTGTGTTTGTACAAAAAAAGTTGTATAAACATTTAGCAGGATTACAAATGACAAAATTCCATCACTTTTTAAAAGTTTTTTTAATTTTTTAAATGTGTTGTATATACGAAAAGATCGCCAGATGTAACATACTTAGTGAGAAATAATCTACATTAGAATAAATGTAAATGGAAAAGTTAGCTAAACATATGGGTAAATCAAACGTTTGGATAATAATTCTTACCGTGGAAAACAAACATGTCTGACAAACCCAGAAAGGTTACCGTGACAACCGTGCCGTTCAAAGCGACCAATCCACCGGGTTCTAAACGAGGAGAGGTAATAAGCATTCTTTTCTGACATGTCCTTGTATATCGGAAGGCAGCTCTAGCGTGTAAAGAGAGACACATGGAAGTACTTCTCTTCCTTGGAATAAAGTCATTAAGGATCTCTCTCTCTCTCTCTCTCTCTCTCTCTCTCTCTCTCTCTCTCTCTCTACCTCTCTCTCTCTCTCTCTCTCTCTCTCTCTCTCTCTCTACCTCTCTCTCTCTCTCTCTCTCTCTCTCTCTCTCTCTCTCTCTCTCTCTCTCTCTACCTCTCTCTCTCTCTCTCTCTCTCTCTCTCTCTCTCTCTCTCTCTCTCTCTCTACCTCTCTCTCTCTCTCTACCTCTCTCTCTACCTCTCTCTCTCTACCTCTCTCTCTCTCTACCTCTCTCTCTCTCTCTACCTCTCTCTCTCTCTACCTCTCTCTCTCTCTACCTCCCTCTCTATCTCTCTCTCTCTCTCTCTCTCTCTCTCTCTCTCTCTCTACCTCTCTCTCTCTCTCTCCTCTACCTCCCTCTCTCTCTCTCTCTCTCTCCCTCTCTGTCTCTCTACCTCTCTCTCTCTACCTCTCTATCTATCTCTCTCTCTCTCTCTCTCTCTCTCTCTCTCTCTCTCTCTCTCTCTCTCTCTCTCTCTCTCTCTGCCTCTCTCTCTCTACCTCTCTCTCTCTCTCTCTCTCTCTCTCTCTCTCTCTCTCTCTCTCTCTTTCTACCTCTCTCTCTCTCTCTGCCTCTCTCTCTCTCTCTCTACCTCTCTCTCTCTACCTCTCTCTCTACCTCTCTCTCTACCTACCTCTCTCTCTACCTACCTCTCTCTCTCTCTCTCTCTCTCTCTCTCTCTCTCTCTCTCTCTCTCTCTCTCTCTCTCTCTCTCTCTCTCTCTCCCTCTCCTTCTCTCTCTCTCCCTCTCTCTCTCTACCTCTCTCTCTCTCTACTCTCTCTCTCTCTCTCTCTCTCTCTCTCTCCCCTTCTCTCAAATTCTGCATCTTTCGCCCCCTTCCTCCTCCTCCTCGTCCTCCGCTCGTTAAAAAACCCTCCCAGCCTAGCTTCCAGGCATGTCAGTCGATAATCGTGTCAACTTGACATCCTGACCTGAACATTCAATTTATTGATCTTCATTTTATTCGGATGTAAGGAGCCCTTTGCTCTTCAAAATTAATCCAGGTTAATAAGACCTAGACCCCTAGACCCCACCCAGCATGAGTAGGGCTCTCTGTTAGTCCAATCTATCCAGGGCTTCAGCTTGGCCACCCAGCATGAGTAGGACTCTCTGTTAGTTAAACCTATACAGGGCTCCAGCCGGCCGCGGCTCGGCCACCCAGCTTTCTGGGAATCTGCAGTGAATTAGAATATCTGTCAATGGGAGAGGAGGAGGACAGGAGACGGAGCGAGCGGGTGGAGCGGCGTGGATATGCCGTGTCACTCCACCTGTATAATAAATGCTCTTTTGTTCATTATCTCCCCCGTCAACCCGGCTTACCTGGACAGGATCAAGCTGGAGGTCAAAAGCATGGCTAGAGGGGCTGCAGAGAGAGAGAGAGAGAGAGAGAGAGAGAGAGAGAGAGAGAGAGAGAGAGAGAGAGAGAGAGAGAGAGAGAGAGAGAGAGAGAGAGAGAGAGAGACACAGAGAGAGAGGGGGAGAGACAGAGAGAGAGAGAGAGAGAGAGAGAGAGAGAGAGAGAGAGAGAGAGAGAGAGAGAGAGAGAGAGAGAGAGAGAGAGAGAGACAGAGGGAGACAGAGAGAGACAGAGGGAGACAGAGAGAGACAGATATATATATATATATATATATATATATATATATAGAGAGAGAGGGGAGAGAGAGACACACAGAGAGAGAGATAGAGAGACAGAGAGAGAGAGAGACAGAGAGAGAGAGGGAGAGAGAAAGAGAGAGAGAGAGAGAGAAAGAGAGGGAGAGAGAGAGAGAGACAGAGAGACAGAGAGAGAGAGAGGGGGACAGAGAGAGAGAGAGACAGAGAGAGAGAGAGAGATAGAGAGAGATATTGGCATCTTCCCAATATTTGGAACCAAGGACTGATCACCCCAATCCACAAAAGTGGAGACAAATTTGACCCCAATAACTGCCTTGGAATATGCGTCAACAGTAACCTTGGTAAAATCCCCTGCATTATCATTAACAGCAGACTCGTACATTTCCTCAATGAAAACAACGTACTGAGCAAATGTCAAATTGGCTTTTTACCAAATTACCGTACAACAGACCATGTATTCACCCTGCACACCCTAATTGACAACCAAACAAACCAAAACAAAGGCAAAGTCTTCTCATGCTTTGTTGATTTCAAAAAAGCCTTCGCCTCAATTTGGCATGAGGGTCTGCTATACAAACTGATGGAAAGTGGTGTTGGGGGTTAAACATACGACATTTATAAAATCCATGTACACAAACAACAAGTGTGCGTTTAAAATGGGCAAAAAACACACACATTTCTCCACACAGGGTCGTGGGGTGAGACAGGGATGCAGCTTAAGTCCCACCCTCTTCAACATATATATCAACGGATTGGCGCGGGCACTAGAAAAGTCTGCAGCACCCGGCCTCCCCCTACTAGAATCCGAAGTCAAATGTCTGCTGTTTGCTGATGATCTGGTGCTTCTGTCACCAACCAAGGAGGGCCTACAGCAGCACCTAGATCTTATGCACAGATTCTGTCAGACCTGAGCCCTGACAGTAAATCTCAGTAAGACCAAAATAATGGTGTTCCAAAAAAGGTCCAGTCACCAGGACCACAAATACAAATTCCATCTAGACACTGTTGCCCTAGAGCACACCAAAAACTATACATACCTTGGCCTAAACATCAGCGCCACAGGTAACTTCCACAAAGCTGTGAACGATCTGAGAGACAAGGCAAGAAGGGCATTCTATGCCATCAAAAGGAACATAAATTTCAACATACCAATTAGGATTTGGCTAGAAATACTTGAATCAGTCATAGAGCCCATTGCCCTTTATGGTTGTGAGGTCTGGGGTCTGCTCACCACCCAATAATTCACAAAATGGGACAAACACTAAATTGAGAGTCTACACGCAGAATTCTGCAAAAATATCCTCCGTGTACAACGTAGAACACCAAATAATGCATGCAGAGCAGAATTAGGCCGATACCCACTAATTATCAAAATCCAGAAAAGAGCTGTTAAATTCTATAACCACCTAAAAGGAAGCGATTCCCAAACCTTCCATAACAAAGCCATCACCTACAGAGAGATGAACCTGGAGAAGAGTCCCCTAAACAAGCTGGTCCTGGGGCTCTGTCACAAACACAAACACACCCTACAGAGCCCCAGGACAGCAGCACAATTAGACCCAACCAAATCATGAGAAAACAAAAAGATAATTACTTGACACATTGGAAAGAATTAACAAAAAAACAGAGCAAACTAGAATGCTATTTGGTCCTACACAGAGAGTACACAGCGGCAGAATACCTGACCACTGTGACTGACCCAAAATGAAGGAAAGATTTGACTATGTACAGACTCAGTGAGCATAACCTTGCTATTGAGAAAGGCCGCCGTAGGCAGACATGGCTTTCAAGAGAAGACAGGCTATGTGCTCACTGCCCACAAAATGAGGTGGAAACTGAGCTGCACTTCCTAACCTCCTGCCCAATGTATGACCATATTAGAGAGACATATTTCCCTCAGAATACACAGATCCACAAAGAATTCGAAAACAAATCCAATTTTGATAAACTCCCATATCTACTGGGTGAAATACCACAGTGTTCCATCACAGCAGCAAGATTTGTGACCTGTTTCCACGAGAAAAGGGCAACCAGTGAAGAACAAACACAATTGTAAATACAACCCATATTTATGCTTATTTATTTTATCTTGTGTCCTTTAACCATTTGTACATTGTTAAAACACTGTATATATATATAATATGACATTTGTAATGTCTTTATTGTTTTGAAACTTCTGTATGTATAATGTTTACTGTTAATTTTTATTGTTTATTTCACTTTATATATTCACTTTATATATTATCTACTTCACTTGCTTTGGCAATGTTAACACATGTTTCCCTTGCCAATAAAGCCCTTGAATTGAATTGAATTGAGAGAGAGACACAGAGAGAGAGAGAGAGAGAGAGAGAGAGAGAGAGAGAGAGAGAGAGAGAGACTGTGGAAGCAGAGAGATAGAGAGAGAGATTTCATCCTCCCATGCCAGTCTTCAGTGAAATACCTCTGGGAAATAGATATTTATTTCACGAGTTTAAGGACCAGACGATGGGTTTAGGGACCAGACCATGGGTTTAGAATTGTTATTGACCAGACGTTATCATGGGTTTAGAATGTTTATTGACCAGACGTTAACATGGGTTTAGAATGTTTATTGACCAGACGTTATCATGGGTTTAGAATGTTTATTGACCAGACGTTATCATGGGTTTAGAATGTTTATTGACCAGACGTTATCATGGGTTTAGAATGTTTATTGACCAGACGTTAACATGGGTTTAGAATGTTTATTGACCAGACGTTAACATGGGTTTAGAATGTTTATTGACCAGACGTTAACATGGGTTTAGAATGTTTATTGACCAGACGTTAACATGGGTTTAGAATGTTTATTGACCAGACGTTAACATGGGTTTAGAATGTTTATTGACCAGACGTTAACATGGGTTTTGAATGTTTATTGACCAGACGTTAACATGGGTTTAGAATGTTTATTGACCAGACGTTAACATGGGTTTAGAATGTTTATTGACCAGACGTTAACATGGGTTTAGAATGTTTATTGACCAGACGTTAACATGGGTTTAGAATGTTTATTGACCAGACGTTAACATGGGTTTAGAATGTTTATTGAGGATATTGATTGGATGTTAGAAGGATTTGGGAGGGGAGTGAGAATGGGCCAGATGAAGCCGGGGGTGGACTCTGTATGATTTGGCCTTGAGTCTCAGGAAGACATAGTCAGGTCGTGGTAGTGAGGTTGCTGTGGTGATGGTAATCCCCCCCAAAAGAGAACTCCAAATTATTCCGAACCTGGAGAGGAAGGGAGCTGTTCTGGACTCACAGGTGCTGAATGGTTGTCAATATAGTTGAGGAAGTACAGTATATGGACGAGATGCCCACAAAATGACCCAACCTTAGACTCAAGCGTAAAACGACAGTGGCAAGGAAAAAACTCATCTTGAAGTAAGAAAACCTTGAGAGGAACCAAGCTCAGCGAGGAAGCCAATCCTCTTGTGGCTCGTTGGGTTCGATGCCTGAGGTAGACGGTGTCCATTTAAAAGATGTAGTTGAAGACAGTGCGGGTTCTTAGAGAGGAGCATGTTGTCGATGTTCTCCGGATCTTGTTCATGTCAGAGAGGATGTAGCAACGATAGGCGGGAGAGGAGCAGTGTACGAGGAGTTGTGTTGTTTCTGTTCTACGGATCTTGTTCATGTCAGAGAGGATGTAGCAACGATAGGCGGGAGAGGAGCAGTGTACGAGGAGTTGTGTTGTTTCTGTTCTACGGATCTTGTTCATGTCAGAGAGGATGTAGCAACGATAGGCGGGAGAGGAGCAGTGTACGAGGAGTTGTGTTGTTTCTGGGATGCCGTGTCGAGACGCCATGGATTCAGCTCCAAGGAGGATGTCCTGAGAATTGATCATCAGCCAATCAGAGATACGATTAGTCTCAGATGGGAATGGAACCTTTAGTAAGGGGATGATTATCAGGATAGCCATACAGAGATACAATTAGTAAGGGGATGAAACCAAATTTAGTGATCAGATGGAGATGCTGAGATGGTTTGATCTGTAGGAAGTAGTTAAGTGGTTGGTAAGGGCTTAGGGTCCCTGCATACCACCGCTGGCTTGCTTCTGAAGCTAAGCAGGGTTGCTGGTGAGTTCCTGGATGGGAGACCAGATGCTGCTGGAAGTGGCGTTGGAGGGCAGCAGGAGGCACTCTTTCCTCTGGTCTAAAAAATATATCCCAATTCCCCAGGGCAGTGATTGGGGACACTGCCCTGTGTAGGGTGCTGTCTTTCGGATGGGACGTTAAAGGGGTGTCCTGACTCTCTGAGGTCATTAAAGATCCCATGGCACTTATCGTAAGATCAAATCAAATGTATTTATATAGCCCTTCGTACATCAGCTGATATCTCAAAGTGCTGTACAGAAACCCATCCTAAAACCCAAAACAGCGAGCAATGCAGGGGTAGAAGCACGGTGGCTAGGAAAAACTCCCTAGAAAGGCCAAAACCTAGGAAGAAACCTAGAGACGAACCAGGCTATGAGGGGTGGCCAGTCCTCTTCTGGCTGTGCCGGGTGGAGATTATAGCAGAACATGGCCAAGATGTTTAAATGTTCATAAATGACCAGCATGGTCAAATAATAATAATCACAGGCAGAACAGTTGAAACTGGAGCAGCAGCATGGCCAGGTGGACAGGGGACAGCAAGGAGTCATCATGCCAGGTAGCCTTGAGGCATGGTCCGAGGGATCAGGTCCTCCAAGAGAGAATTAGAGAGAGCATACTTCAATTCACACAGGACACTGCAGCCTTGTAAGATTCACTATCGTTTCTTTGTTTCTTGTTTTGTTGGCGACATTGTGTCATTACTGGCTGTGTAGGAGGGGATGTGAGGTGTCGTTACTGGCTGGGAGAGGAGAGGAGGGGATGTGAGGTGTCGTTACTGGCTGGTAGAGGAGAGGAGGGGATGTGAGGTGTCGTTACTGGCTGGGAGAGGAGAGGAGGGGATGTGAGGTGTCGTTACTGGCTGGTAGAGGAGAGGAGGGGATGTGAGGTGTCGTTACTGGCTGGGAGAGGAGAGGAGGGGATGTGAGGTGTCATTACTGGCTGGGAGAGGAGAGTAGGGGATGTGAGGTGTCGTTACTGGCTGAGTAAGAGGGAATGTGAGGTGTTGTTACTGGCTGAGAGAGGAGGGGATGTGAGTTGTTGTTACTGGCTGAGTAGGAGGGGATGTGAGTTGTTGTTACTGGCTGGGAGAGGAGTGGAGGGGATGTGAGGTGTCGTTACTGGCTGAGTAGGAGGGGATGTGAGGTGTCGTTACTGGCTGAGTAGGAGGGGATGTGAGGTTTCGTTACTGGCTGAGTAGGAGGGGATGTGAGTTGTTGTTACTGGCTGGGAGAGGAGTGGAGGGGATGTGAGGTGTCGTTACTGGCTGAGTAGGAGGGGATGTGAGGTGTCGTTACTGGCTGGGAGAGGAGGGGATGTGAGGTTTCGTTACTGGCTGGGAGAGGAGGGGATGTGAGGTGTCGTTACTGGCTGGGAGAGGAGGGGATGTGAGGTGTCGTTACTGGCTGGGAGAGGAGGGGATGTGAGGTGTCGTTACTGGCTGAGTAGGAGGGGATGTGAGGTGTCGTTACTGGCTGAGTAGGAGTGGATGTGAGGTGTCGTTACTGGCTGGGAGAGGAGGGGATGTGAGGTGTCGTTACTGGCTGAGAAGGAGGGGATGTGAGGTGTCGTTACTGGCTGGGAGAGGAGGGGATGTGAGGTGTCGTTACTGGCTGAGTAGGAGGGGATGTGAGGTGTCGTTACTGGCTGGGAGAGGAGGGGATGTGAGGTGTCATTACTGGCTGAGTAGGAGGGGATGTGAGTTGTCGTTACTGGCTGAGTAGGAGTGGATGTGAGGTGTCGTTACTGGCTGGGAGAGGAGGGGATGTGAGGTGTCGTTACTGGCTGGGAGAGGAGGGGATGTCAGGTGTCGTTACTGGCTGAGAGAGGAGGGGATGTGAGGTGTCGTTACTGGCTGGGAGAGGAGGGGATGTGAGGTGTCGTTACTGGCTGAGTAGGAGTGGATGTGAGGTGTCATTACTGGCTGAGTAGGAGTGGATGTGAGGTGTCGTTACTGGCTGAGTAGGAGGGAATGTGAAGTGTCGTTACTGGCTGAGTAGGAGGGGATGTGAGGTGTCGTTACTGGGAGAGGAGAGGAGTGGATGTGAGTTGTTGTTACTGGCTGAGTAGGAGGGGATGTGAGGTGTCATTACTGGCTGGGAGAGGAGAGTAGGGGATGTGAGGTGTCGTTACTGGCTGAGTAAGAGGGAATGTGAGGTGTCGTTACTGGGAGAGGAGAGGAGGGGATGTGAGGTGTCTTTACTGGCTGAGTAGGAGGGGATGTGAGGTTTCATTACTGGCTGAGTAGGAGGGGATGTGAGGTGTCGTTACTGGCTGAGTAGGAGGGGATGTGAGGTGTCGTTACTGGCTGGGAGAGGAGGGGATGTGAGGTGTCGTTACTGGCTGAGTAGGAGGGGATGTGATGTGTCCTTACTGGCTGAGTAGGAGGGGATGTGAGGTGTCGTTACTGGCTGAGTAGGAGGGGATGTGAGGTGTCATTACTGGCTGGGAGAGGAGAGGAGGGGATGTGAGGTGTTGTTACTGGCTGGGAGAGGAGGGGATGTGAGGTTTCGTTACTGGCTGGGAGAGGAGGGGATGTGAGGTGTCGTTACTGGCTGAGTAGGAGGGGATGTGAGGTGTCGTTACTGGCTGGGAGAGGAGGGGATGTGAGGTTTCGTTACTGGCTGGGAGAGGAGGGGATGTGAGGTGTCGTTACTGGCTGGGAGAGGAGGGGATGTGAGGTTTCATTACTGGCTGAGTAGGAGGGGATGTGAGGTGTCGTTACTGGCTGAGTAGGAGGGGATGTGAGGTTTCATTACTGGCTGAGTAGGAGGGGATGTGAGGTGTCTTTACTGGCTGAGTAGGAGGGGATGTGAGGTTTCATTACTGGCTGAGTAGGAGGGGATGTGAGGTGTCGTTACTGGCTGAGTAGGAGGGGATGTGAGGTGTCGTTACTGGCTGGGAGAGGAGGGGATGTGAGGTGTCGTTACTGGCTGAGTAGGAGGGGATGTGATGTGTCCTTACTGGCTGAGTAGGAGGGGATGTGAGGTGTCGTTACTGGCTGAGTAGGAGGGGATGTGAGGTGTCGTTACTGGCTGGGAGAGGAGGGGATTTGAGGTGTCGTTACTGGCTGGGTAGGAGGGGACGTGAGTTGTTGTTACTGGCTGGGAGAGGAGAGGAGGGGATGTGAGGTGTCGTTACTGGCTGGGAGAGGAGAGGAGGGGATGTGAGGTGTCGTTACTGGCTGGTAGAGGAGAGGAGGGGATGTGAGGTGTCATTACTGGCTGGGAGAGGAGAGGCTGGGAGGGGACGGATGTGAGTTGTCATTACTGGCTGGGAGAGGAGGAGGGATGTGAGGTGTCGTTACTGGCTGGGAGAGGAGGGATGTGAGGTGTCGTTACTGGCTGGGAGAGGATGTGAGGGATGTGAGGTGTCATTACTGGCTGAGGAGAGGAGGGGATGTGAGGTGTCGTTACTGGCTGGGAGGGAGAGGAGAGGAGGGGATGTGAGGTGTCGTTACTGGCTGGGAGAGGGGGTGATGTGGCTGGGAGTGTCGTTACTGGCTGGGAGAGGAGGGATGTGAGGTGTCGTTACTGGCTGAGTAGGAGGGGATGTGAGGTGTCATTACTGGCTGGGAGAGGAGGATGTGGGAGACTGGAGGGGATGTGAGGTGTCATTACTGGCTGGGAGAGGAGGGGATGTGAGGTGTCATTACTGGCTGGGAGAGGAGGGGATGTGAGGTGTCGTTACTGGCTGGGAGAGGAGGGGATGTGAGGTGTCGTTACTGGCTGGGAGAGGAGGATGTGAGGTGTCATTACTGGCTGGGAGAGGAGGGGATGTGAGGTGTCATTACTGGCTGGGAGAGGAGTGGATGTGAGGTGTCGTTACTGGCTGGGAGAGGAGTGGAGGGGATGTGAGGTGTCGTTACTGGCTGGGAGAGGAGGGGATGTGAGGTGTCGTTACTGGATGAGTAGGAGGGGATGTGAGGTGTCGTTACTGGCTGAGTAGGAGGGGATGTGAGGTGTCGTTACTGGCTGGGAGAGGAGGGGATGTGAGGTGTCGTTACTGGATGAGTAGGAGGGGATGTGAGGTGTCGTTACTGGCTGGGAGAGGAGGGGATGTGAGGTGTCATTATAGGCTGGGAGAGGAGGGGATGTGAGGTGTCATTACTGGCTGGGAGAGGAGGGGATGTGAGGTGTCATTATAGGCTGGGAGAGGAGGGGATGTGAGGTGTCATTACTGGCTGGGAGAGGAGGGGATGTGAGGTGTCGTTACTGGCTGAGTAGGAGGGGATGTGAGGTTTCGTTACTGGCTGAGTAGGAGGGGATGTGAGGTGTCATTACTGGCTGGGAGAGGAGGGGATGTGAGGTGTCGTTACTGGCTGGGAGAGGAGGGGATATGAGGAGTCGTCACTGGCTGGGAGAGGAGGGGATGTGAGGTGTCGTTACTGGCTGGGAGAGGAGGGGATGTGAGGTGTCGTTACTGGCTGGGAGAGGAGGGGATGTGAGGTGTCGTTACTGGGAGAGGAGAGGAGTGGATGTGAGGTGTCGTTACTCGCTGGGACAGGAGGGGATGTGAGGTGTCGTTACTGGGAGAGGAGAGGATGGGATGTGAGGTGTCGTTACTGGCTGGGAGAGGAGAGGAGGGGGTGTGAGGTGTCGTTACTGGCTCAGAGAGGAGGGGATATGAGGTGTCGTTACTGGTTTGGAGAGGAGGGGATGTGAGGTGTCATTACTAGCTGGGAGAGGAGGGGATGTGAGGTGTCGTTACTGGCTGAGTAGGAGGGGATGTGAGGTGTCGTTACTGGCTGGGAGAGGAGGGGATGTGAGGTGTCGTTACTGGCTGGGAGAGGAGTGGATGTGAGGTGTCGTTACTGGCTGGGAGAGGAGAGGAGGGGATGTGAGGTGTCATTACTGGGAGAGGAGAGGAGTGGATGTGAGGTGTCGTTACTGGCTGGGAGAGGAGTGGATGTGAGGTGTCGTTACTGGCTGGGAGAGGAGGGGATGTGAGGTGTCGTTACTGGGAGAGGAGAGGAGTGGATGTGAGGTGTCGTTACTGGCTGGGAGAGGAGGGGATGTGAGGTGTCCTGTCCTTACTGGCTGGGAGAGGAGGGGATGTGATGTGTCCTTACTGGCTGAGTAGGAGGGGATGTGATGTGTCGTTACTGGCTGGGAGAGGAGGGGATGAGGCAGAGGGTAAAGGAAGCAGGATGCTGAGAGGGGTTGTCAAGACCTGATCTGAGGCAGGGAAGCAGAGTTGGTGGTGTTGGTGGTGGTGGTGGTGTTGGTGGTGGTGGTGTTGGTGTTGGGGGTGTTGGAGGTGTTGTTGGTATTGGGGGTGTTGGTGGTATTGGGGGTGTTGGGGGTGTTGGTGTTGGAGGTGTTGTTGGTATTGGGGGTGTTGGTATTGGGGGTTGTTGGTATTAGAAGTGTTGGTGTTGGAGGTGTTGTTGGTATTGGGGGTGTTGCTGGTATTGGGGGTTATGGGGGTGTTGGTGTTGGAGGTGTTGTTGGTATTGGGGGTGTTGGTATTGGGGGTTGTTGGTATTGGGGGTGTTGGTGTTGGAGGTGTTGTTGGTATTGGGGGTGTTGCTGGTATTGGGGTTATGGGGGTGTTGGTGTTGGAGGTGTTGTTGGTATTGGGGGTGTTGGGGAGCGGGTGTTGGAGGTGTTGTTGGTATTGGGGGTGTTGGGGGTGTTGGTATTGGGGGTGTTGTTGGTATTGGGGGTGTTGGGGGTGTTGGTGTTGGAGGTGTTGTTGGTATTGGGGGTGTTGGGGGTGCGGGTGTTGGATGTGTTGTTGGTATTGGGGGTGTTGGGGGTGTTGGTATTAGGGGTGTTGGTATTAGGGGTGTTGTTGGTATTAGGGGTGTTAGGGGTGTTGTTGGTATTGGGGGT
>NC_068448.1:78548216-78583216 GCF_023373465.1 Oncorhynchus keta
TGGAACACTATAATGTTGGAACACTGTAATGTTGGAACACTATGTTATTGGAACACTATAATGTTGGAACACTGTAATGTTGGAACACTATGTTATTGGAACACTGTAATGTTGGAACACTATAATGTTGGAACACTATAATGTTGGAACACTGTCATGTTGGAACACTATAATGTTGGAACACTATGTTGTTGGAACACTGTAATGTTGGAACACTAACACTGTTGTTGGAACACTATAATGTTGGAACACTATAATGTTGGAACACTATGTCATTGGAACACTATGTTGTTGGAACACTATAATGTTGGAACACTATGTTATTGGAACACTATAATGTTGGAACACTGTAATGTTGGAACACTATGTTATTGGAACACTATAATGTTGGAACACTGTAATGTTGGAACACTATGTTATTGGAACACTGTAATGTTGGAACACTATAATGTTGGAACACTATAATGTTGGAACACTGTAATGTTGGAACACTATAATTGTTGGAACACTGTAATGTTGGAACACTATAATGTTGGAACACTATAATGTTGGAACACTATGTTGTTGGAACACTATAATGTTGGAACACTATAATGTTGGAACACTATAATGTTGGAACACTATGTTGTTGGAACACTATAATGTTGGAACACTGTAATGTTGGAACACTATAATGTTGGAACACTATAATGTTGGAACACTATAATGTTGGAACACTATGTTGTTGGAACACTATAATGTTGGAACACTATAATGTTGGAACACTATGTCATTGGAACACTGTAATGTTGGAACACTATAATGTTGGAACACTGTAATGTTGGAACACTATGTTGTTGGAACACTATAATGTTGGAACACTATAATGTTGGAACACTATAATGTTGGAACACTATAATGTTGGAACACTATGTCATTGGAACACTATAATGTTGGAACACTATAATGTTGGAACACTATGTCATTGGAACACTATGTTGTTGGAACACTATGTTGTTGGAACACTGTCATTGGAACACTGTAATGTTGGAACACTATGTTGTTGGAACACTATGTCATTGGAACACTGTAATGTTGGAACACTGTAATATTGGAACTATGTTGTTGGAACACTGTAATGTTGGAACACTATGTTATTGGAACACTATAATGTTGGAACACTATGTCATTGGAACACTATAATGTTGGAACACTATAATGTTGGAACACTGTCATGTTGGAACACTATGTTGTTGGAACACTGTAATGTTGGAACACTGTAATGTTGGAACACTATGTTGTTGAACACTATGTTGTTGGAACACTATGTTGGAACACTGTAATGTTGGAACACTATAATATTGGAACACTATAATGTTGGAACACTATGTCATTGGAACACTATAATGTTGGAACACTATAATGTTGGAACACTGTAATGTTGGAACACTATGTTGTTGGAACACTGTTGTTGAACACTATGTTGTTGGAACACTGTAATGTTGGAACACTATAATGTTGGAACACTATAATGTTGGAACACTATAATTGTTGGAACACTATAATGTTGGAACACTATAATGTTGGAACACTATAATGTTGGAACACTATGTTGTTGGAACACTATAATGTTGGAACACTGTAATGTTGGAACACTATGTTGTTGGAACACTATGTTGTTGGAACACTGTAATGTTGGAACACTATGTCGTTGGAACACTATAATGTTGGAACACTATGTTGTTGGAACACTCTGTCATTGGAACACTGTAATGTTGGAACACTATGTTGTTGGAACACTGTAATGTTGGAACACTGTCATGTTGGAACACTATGTTGTTGGAACACTGTAATGTTGGAACACTGTAATGTTGGAACACTATGTTGTTGGAACACTATAATGTTGGAACACTGTAATGTTGGAACACTATGTTATTGGAACACTATAATGTTGGAACACTGTAATGTTGGAACACTATGTTATTGGAACACTGTAATGTTGGAACACTATAATGTTGGAACACTATAATGTTGGAACACTGTAATGTTGGAACACTATGTTGTTGGAACACTGTAATGTTGGAACACTATGTTGTTGGAACACTATAATGGTGGAACACTATAATGTTGGAACACTATGTCGTTGGAACACTATAATGTTGGAACACTATGTCATTGGAACACTATGTTGTTGGAACACTATGTTGTTGGAACACTCTGTCATTGGAACACTGTAATGTTGGAACACTATGTTGTTGGAACACTATGTCATTGGAACACTGTAATGTCGGAACACTGTAATATTGGAACACTATGTTGTTGGAACACTGTAATGTTGGAACACTATGTTATTGGAACACTATAATGTTGGAACACTATGTCATTGGAACACTATAATGTTGGAACACTATAATGTTGGAACACTATAATGTTGGAACACTATGTTGTTGGAACACTGTAATGTTGGAACACTGTAATGTTGGAACACTATGTTGTTGGAACACTATGTTGTTGGAACACTGTAATGTTGGAACACTATGTTATTGGAACACTATAATGTTGGAACACTATGTCATTGGAACACTATAATGTTGGAACACTATAATGTTGGAACACTGTCATGTTGGAACACTATAATGTTGGAACACTATGTTGTTGGAACAGTATAATGTTGGAACACTATGTTGTTGGAACACTATGTTGTTGGAACACTGTAACACTGTTGGAACACTATGTTGTTGGAACACTATAACACTGTTGGAACACTATAATGTTGGAACACTATGTTGTTGGAACACTATAATGTTGGGAACACTATAATGTTGGAACACTATAATGTTGGAACACTATAATGTTGGAACACTATAATGTTGGAACACTATAATGTTGGAACACTATGTTGTTGGAACACTATAATGTTGGAACACTATGTTGTTGGAACACTATAATGTTGGAACACTATGTTGTTGGAACACTATGTTATTGGAACACTGTTGGAACACTATAATGTTGGAACACTATGTTGTTGGAACACTATAATGTTGGAACACTATGTTGTTGGAACACTGTAATGTTGGAACACTATAATGTTGGAACACTATGGAAACACTATAATGTTGGAACACTATAATGTTGGAACACTATAATGTTGGAACACTATAATGTTGGAACACTATAATGTTGGAACACTATGTTGTTGGAACACTATAATGTTGGAACACTATAATGTTGGAACACTATAATGTTGGAACACTATAATGTTGGAACACTATAATTGTTGGAACACTATAATGTTGGAACACTATAATGTTGGAACACTATGTTGTTGGAACACTATGTTGTTGGAACACTATAATGTTGGAACACTATAATGTTGTAATGAACACTGTAATGTTGGAACACTATGTTGTTGGAACACTATGTTGGAACACTATTGGAACACTATAATGTTGGAACTACTATGTTGTTGGAACACTGTTGTTGGAACACTATGTCACTTGGAACACTGTAATGTTGGAACACTATGTTGTTGGAACACTATAATGTTGGAACACTATAATGTTGGAACACTATAATATGTTGGAACACTATGTTGTTGGAACACTGTAATGTTGGAACACTATGTTGTTGGAACACTATAATGTTGGAACACTATGTCATTGGAACACTATAATGTTGGAACACTATAATGTTGGAACACTATAATGTTGGAACACTATGTTGTTGGAACACTGTAATGTTGGAACACTGTGTTGGAACACTGTATGTTGTTGGAACACTATAATGTTGGAACACTATGTTGTTGGAACACTGTAATGTTGGAACACTATGTTGTTGGAACACTATAATGTTGGAACACTGTTGGAACACTATAATGTTGGAACACTATAATGTTGGAACACTATGTTGTTGGAACACTATAATGTTGGAACACTATAATGTTGGAACACTATAATGTTGGAACACTATGTTGTTGGAACACTAATGTTGGAACACTGTTGGAACACTATAATGTTGGAACACTATGTTGTTGGAACACTATAATGTTGGAACACTGTAATGTTGGAACACTATGTTGTTGGAACACTATGTTGTTGGAACACTGTAATGTTGGAACACTATGTTGTTGGAACACTATGTTGTTGGAACACTATGTTGTTGGAACACTGTAATGTTGGAACACTATGTTGTTGGAACACTATAATGTTGGAACACTATGTTGTTGGAACACTATGTCATTGGAACACTATAATGTTGGAACACTATAATGTTGGAACACTATAATGTTGTTGTTGGAACACTATGTTGTTGGAACACTGTAATGTTGGAACACTATGTTGTTGGAACACTATAATGTTGGAACACTGTAATGTTGGAACACTATGTTGTTGGAACACTGTAATGTTGGAACACTATAATGTTGGAACACTATAATGTTGGAACACTGTAATGTTGGAACACTATGTGTTGGAACACTGTAATGTTGGAACACTATAATGTTGGAACACTATAATGTTGGAACACTATAATGTTGGAACACTATAATGTTGGAACACTATAATGTTGGAACACTATGTTGTTGGAACACTGTAATGTTGGAACACTATAATGTTGGAACACTATAATGTTGGAACACTATAATGTTGGAACACTATAATGTTGGAACACTATGTTGTTGGAACACTATAATGTTGGAACACTATAATGTTGGAACACTATGTTGTTGGAACACTATAATGTTGGAACACTATAATGTTGGAACACTATGTCACTTGGGAACACTATGTTGT
The DNA here is from genome assembly GCF_023373465.1 of Oncorhynchus keta. Taxonomy (NCBI): domain Eukaryota; kingdom Metazoa; phylum Chordata; class Actinopteri; order Salmoniformes; family Salmonidae; genus Oncorhynchus; species Oncorhynchus keta. The sequence goes on from NC_068448.1 coordinate 78,552,986, forward strand.
TGTTGTTGGAACACTATAATGTTGGAACACTATAATGTTGGAACACTGTAATGTTGGAACACTATGTCATTGGAACACTGTAATGTTGGAACACTATAATGTTGGAACACTATGTTGTTGGAACACTTAATGTTGGAACACTATGTTGTTGGAACACTATAATGTTGGAACACTATGTTGTTGGAACACTGTAATGTTGGAACACTATGTTGGAACACTATGTTGTTGGAACACTGTCAATGTTGGAACACTGTAATATTGGAACACTATGTTGTTGGAACACTGTAATGTTGGAACACTATGTTATTGGAACACTATAATGTTGGAACACTATGTCATTGGAACACTATAATGTTGGAACACTATAATGTTGGAACACTGTCATGTTGGAACACTATGTTGTTGGAACACTGTAATGTTGGAACACTGTAATGTTGGAACACTATGTTGTTAGAACACTATGTTGTTGGAACACTATGTCGTTGGAACACTGTAATGTTGGAACACTATGTTATTGGAACACTATAATGTTGGAACACTATGTCATTGGAACACTATAATGTTGGAACACTATAATGTTGGAACACTGTAATGTTGGAACACTATGTTGTTGGAACACTGTAATGTTGGAACACTATGTTGTTGGAACACTGTAATGTTGGAACACTATAATGTTGGAACACTATAATGTTGGAACACTATAATTGTTGGAACACTATAATGTTGGAACACTATAATGTTGGAACACTATAATGTTGGAACACTATGTTGTTGGAACACTATAATGTTGGAACACTGTAATGTTGGAACACTATGTTGTTGGAACACTATGTTGTTGGAACACTGTAATGTTGGAACACTATGTCGTTGGAACACTATAATGTTGGAACACTATGTTGTTGGAACACTCTGTCATTGGAACACTGTAATGTTGGAACACTATGTTGTTGGAACACTGTAATGTTGGAACACTATGTCGTTGGAACACTATAATGTTGGAACACTATGTTGTTGGAACACTATGTTGTTGGAACACTGTAATGTTGGAACACTATAATGTTGGAACACTATAATGTTGGAACACTATAATGTTGGAACACTATAATGTTGGAACACTATGTTGTTGGAACACTATAATGTTGGAACACTGTAATGTTGGAACACTATGTTATTGGAACACTATAATGTTGGAACACTGTAATGTTGGAACACTATGTTATTGGAACACTGTAATGTTGGAACACTATAATGTTGGAACACTATAATGTTGGAACACTGTAATGTTGGAACACTATGTTGTTGGAACACTGTAATGTTGGAACACTATGTTGTTGGAACACTATAATGGTGGAACACTATAATGTTGGAACACTATGTCGTTGGAACACTATAATGTTGGAACACTATGTCATTGGAACACTATGTTGTTGGAACACTATGTTGTTGGAACACTCTGTCATTGGAACACTGTAATGTTGGAACACTATGTTGTTGGAACACTATGTCATTGGAACACTGTAATGTCGGAACACTGTAATATTGGAACACTATGTTGTTGGAACACTGTAATGTTGGAACACTATGTTATTGGACCACTATAATGTTGGAACACTATGTCATTGGAACACTATAATGTTGGAACACTATAATGTTGGAACACTATAATGTTGGAACACTATGTTGTTGGAACACTGTAATGTTGGAACACTGTAATGTTGGAACACTATGTTGTTGGAACACTATGTTGTTGGAACACTGTAATGTTGGAACACTATGTTATTGGAACACTATAATGTTGGAACACTATGTCATTGGAACACTATAATGTTGGAACACTATAATGTTGGAACACTGTCATGTTGGAACACTATAATGTTGGAACACTATGTTGTTGGAACAGTATAATGTTGGAACACTATGTTGTTGGAACACTATGTTGTTGGAACACTGTAATGTTGGAACACTATGTCGTTGGAACACTATAATGTTGGAACACTATGTTGTTGGAAGACTATGTTGTTGGAACACTGTAATGTTGGAACATTATAATGTTGAAACACTATGTTGTTGGAACACTATAATGTTGGAACACTATAATGTTGGAACACTATGTTGTTGGAACACTATAATGTTGGAACACTATAATGTTGGAACACTATGTTGTTGGAACACTATGTTGTTGGAACACTATAATGTTGGAACACTATGTTGTTGGAACACTATGTTGTTGGAACAATGTAATGTTGGAACACTATGTTATTGGAACACTATAATGTTGGAACACTGTAATGTTGGAACACTATGTTATTGGAACACTGTAATGTTGGAACACTATAATGTTGGAACACTATAATGTTGGAACACTGTAATGTTGGAACACTATGTTGTTGGAACACTGTAATGTTGGAACACTATGTTGTTGGAACACTATAATGTTGGAACACTATGTTGTTGGAACACTATAATGTTGGAACACTATAATGTTGGAACACTATAATGTTGGAACACTATGTTGTTGGAACACTATAATGTTGGAACACTGTAATGTTGGAACACTATAATGTTGGAACACTATAATGTTGGAACACTATAATGTTGGAACACTATGTTGTTGGAACACTATAATGTTGGAACACTATAATGTTGGAACACTATGTTGTTGGAACACTGTAATGTTGGAACACTATAATGTTGGAAGACTATAATGTTGGAACACTATGTTGTTGGAACACTATAATGTTGGAACACTATAATGTTGGAACACTATAATGTTGGAACACTATAATGTTGGAACACTATGTCGTTGGAACACTATAATGTTGGAACACTATAATGTTGGAACACTATGTCATTGGAACACTATGTTGTTGGAACACTATGTTGTTGGAACACTCTGTCATTGGAACACTGTAATGTTGGAACACTATGTTGTTGGAACACTATGTCATTGGAACACTGTAATGTTGGAACACTGTAATATTGGAACACTATGTTGTTGGAACACTGTAATGTTGGAACACTATGTTATTGGAACACTATAATGTTGGAACACTATGTCATTGGAACACTATAATGTTGGAACACTATAATGTTGGAACACTGTCATGTTGGAACACTATGTTGTTGGAACACTGTAATGTTGGAACACTGTAATGTTGGAACACTATGTTGTTAGAACACTATGTTGTTGGAACACTATGTCGTTGGAACACTGTAATGTTGGAACACTATGTTATTGGAACACTATAATGTTGGAACACTATGTCATTGGAACACTATAATGTTGGAACACTATAATGTTGGAACACTGTAATGTTGGAACACTATGTTGTTGGAACACTGTAATGTTGGAACACTATGTTGTTGGAACACTGTAATGTTGGAACACTATAATGTTGGAACACTATAATGTTGGAACACTATAATTGTTGGAACACTATAATGTTGGAACACTATAATGTTGGAACACTATAATGTTGGAACACTATGTTGTTGGAACACTATAATGTTGGAACACTGTAATGTTGGAACACTATGTTGTTGGAACACTATGTTGTTGGAACACTGTAATGTTGGAACACTATGTCGTTGGAACACTATAATGTTGGAACACTATGTTGTTGGAACACTCTGTCATTGGAACACTGTAATGTTGGAACACTATGTTGTTGGAACACTGTAATGTTGGAACACTATGTCGTTGGAACACTATAATGTTGGAACACTATGTTGTTGGAACACTATGTTGTTGGAACACTGTAATGTTGGAACACTATAATGTTGGAACACTATGTTGTTGGAACACTATAATGTTGGAACACTGTAATGTTGGAACACTATGTTATTGGAACACTATAATGTTGGAACACTGTAATGTTGGAACACTATGTTATTGGAACACTGTAATGTTGGAACACTATAATGTTGGAACACTATAATGTTGGAACACTGTAATGTTGGAACACTATGTTGTTGGAACACTGTAATGTTGGAACACTATGTTGTTGGAACACTATAATGGTGGAACACTATAATGTTGGAACACTATGTCGTTGGAACACTATAATGTTGGAACACTATGTCATTGGAACACTATGTTGTTGGAACACTATGTTGTTGGAACACTCTGTCATTGGAACACTGTAATGTTGGAACACTATGTTGTTGGAACACTATGTCATTGGAACACTGTAATGTCGGAACACTGTAATATTGGAACACTATGTTGTTGGAACACTGTAATGTTGGAACACTATGTTATTGGACCACTATAATGTTGGAACACTATGTCATTGGAACACTATAATGTTGGAACACTATAATGTTGGAACACTATAATGTTGGAACACTATGTTGTTGGAACACTGTAATGTTGGAACACTGTAATGTTGGAACAATATGTTGTTGGAACACTATGTTGTTGGAACACTGTAATGTTGGAACACTATGTTATTGGAACACTATAATGTTGGAACACTATGTCATTGGAACACTATAATGTTGGAACACTATAATGTTGGAACACTGTCATGTTGGAACACTATAATGTTGGAACACTATGTTGTTGGAACAGTATAATGTTGGAACACTATGTTGTTGGAACACTATGTTGTTGGAACACTGTAATGTTGGAACACTATGTCGTTGGAACACTATAATGTTGGAACACTATGTTGTTGGAACACTATGTTGTTGGAACACTGTAATGTTGGAACACTATGTCGTTGGAACACTATAATGTTGGAACACTATGTTGTTGGAACACTATGTTGTTGGAACACTGTAATGTTGGAACACTATGTTGTTGGAACACTATGTTGTTGGAACACTATAATGTTGGAACACTATGTTGTTGGAAGACTGTAATGTTGGAACATTATAATGTTGAAACACTATGTCGTTGGAACACTATAATGTTGGAACACTATGTTGTTGGAACACTATGTTGTTGGAACACTATGTTGTTGGAACACTGTAATGTTGGAACATTATAATGTTGAAACACTATGTTGTTGGAACACTATAATGTTGGAACACTATGTTGTTGGAACACTGTAATGTTGGAACATTATAATGTTGAAACACTATGTTGTTGGAACACTATAATGTTGGAACACTATAATGTTGGAACACTATGTTGTTGGAACACTATAATGTTGGAACACTATAATGTTGGAACACTATGTTGTTGGAACACTGTAATGTTGGAACATTATAATGTTGAAACACTATGTTGTTGGAACACTATAATGTTGGAACACTATGTTGTTGGAACACTATAATGTTGGAACACTATAATGTTGGAACACTATGTTGTTGGAACACTATGTTGTTGGAACACTATAATGTTGGAACACTATGTTGTTGGAACACTATGTTGTTGGAACACTGTAATGTTGGAACACTATGTCGTTGGAACACTATAATAATAATAATAATAATAATATATGCCATTTAGCAGACGCTTTTATCCAAAGCGACTTACAGTCATGTGTGCATACATTCTACGTATGGGTGGTCCCGGGAATCGAACCCACTACCCTGGCGTTACAAGCGCCATGCTCTACCAACTGTTGGAACACTGTAATGTTGGAACACTATAATGTTGGAACACTGTAATGTTGGAACACTATGTTGTTGGAACACTATAATGTTGGAACACTATAATGTTGGAACACTATGTTGTTGGAACACTATGTTGTTGGAACACTATAATGTTGGAACACTATGTTGTTGGAACACTATGTTGTTGGAACACTGTAATGTTGGAACACTATGTCGTTGGAACACTATAATGTTGGAACACTGTAATGTTGGAACACTATAATGTTGGAACACTGTAATGTTGGAACACTATAATGTTGGAACACTGTAATGTTGGAACACTTTAATGTTGGAACACTATGTTATTGGAACACTGTAATGTTGGAACACCATGTTGTTGGAACACTTTAATGTTGGAACACTTTAATGTTGGAACACTATGTTATTGGAACACTTTAATGTTGGAACACTATGTTGTTGGAACACTATAATGTTGGAACACTGTAATGTTGGAACACTGTAATGTTGGAACACCATGTTGTTGGAACACTATAATGTTGGAACACTGTAATGTTGGATCACCATGTTGTTGGAACACTATAATGTTGGAACACTGTAATGTTGGAACACTGTAATGTTGGATCACCATGTTGTTGGAACACTGTAATGTTGGAACACTATAATGTTGGAACACTGTAATGTTGGAACACTTTAATGTTGGAACACTATGTTGTTGGAACACTATGTTGTTGCAACACTGTAATGTTGGAACACTGTAATGTTGGAACACCATGTTGTTGGAACACTATAATGTTGGAACACTGTAATGTTGGAACACTGTAATGTTGGAACACCATGTTGTTGGAACACTGTAATGTTGGAACACTATGTTGTTGGAACACTGTAATGTTGGAACACTATGTTGTCACTGCAGGGGGAGGGAGGGAGTGAGGGCAGGGAGAGCTGGAAGGAAGGATGGAAGGTGAGAGAGGGAAGTGAGGGAGGGATGGAAGGAAGGAAGGAGGAAGTAAGGAGGGACGGGAGTGAGGGAGGAAGGGCAGGAGAGTGGGATGGAGGGAGAGAAGGGAGGGAAGGAAGGAAGTAATGAAGGAAGGAAGGAAGGAAGGAAGGAAGGAAGGAAGGAAGGAAGGAAGGAAGGAAGGAAGGAAGGAAGGAAGGAAGGAAGGAAGGAAGGAAGGAAGGGCAGGAAGGGCAGGAGAGGGGCAGGGAGGGAACATGTTGGCCAAGCAGATCACCTGTTGCTTTTCCAAAATAGGACTCAACTGGAGATTCAATTATAGAAGTGGCAGGCGGGAGCCGTGTAGGGTTGGGGGGGCAGGGGTAACGGACAGAGATTGTGTCCCAATGGCCCCCTATGTAGTTCACTACTTTTGATCAGAGCGCCATGGGCCCTGACCAGAACCCTATGAGCCCTGGTCAAAAGTAGTGCACTACATAGGGAATTGGGTGCATTTGGGACTCAGGACATAGACAGCGGCGACAGGAACAGTACAGGGGTGTAATGACTGACGATGAATGAGGATCACAAGCCTTCTCTCTCTCTCTCTCTCTCTCGCTCTTTCTCTCTCGCTCTCTCTCGCTCTTTCTCTCTCTCTCTCTCTCTCTCTCTCTCTCTCTCTCTCTTTCTCTCTCTCTCTCTCTCTTTCTCTCTCTCTCTACTTCACCCCAGCCCATAACAACCACCACACTAATTATAGGACAGCACATTTGCCAGTATCCAGATCTGATCTGTCAATTATATTGTGGTCCAGGTCTGATCTGTCTAGTATACTGTGGTCCAGGTCTGATCTGTCTAGTATACTGTCTGTGGTCCAGGTCTGATCTGTCTAGTATACTGTCTGTGGTCCAGATCTGATCTGTCTAGTATACTGTCTGTGGTCCAGATCTGATCTGTCTAGTATACTGTCTGTGGTCCAGATCTGGTCTGTCTAGTATACTGTCTGTGGTCCAGATCTGATCTGTCTAGTATACTGTCTGTGGTTCTGATCTGGTCTGTCTAGTATACTGTCTGTGGTCCAGATCTGATCTGTCTAGTATACTGTCTGTGGTCCAGATCTGGTCTGTCTAGTATACTGTCTGTGGTCCAGATCTGATCTGTCTAGTATACTGTCTGTGGTCCAGGTCTGATCTGTCTAGTATACTGTCTGTGGTCCAGGTCTGATCTGTCTAGTATACTGTCTGTGGTCCAGATCTGTCCAGTATACTGTCTGTGGTCCAGGTCTGATCTGTCTAGTATACTGTCTGTGGTCCAGGTCTGATCTGTCTAGTATACTGTCTGTGGTCCAGATCTGATCTGTCTAGTATACTGTCTGTGGTCCAGATCTGATCTGTCTAGTATACTGTCTGTGGTCCAGGTCTGATCTGTCTAGTATACTGTCTGTGGTCCAGATCTGTCTAGTATACTGTCTGTGGTCCAGGTCTGATCTGTCCAGTATACTGTCTGTGGTCCAGGTCTGATCTGTCCAGTATACTGTCTGTGGTCCAGGTCTGATCTGTCCAGTATACTGTCTGTGGTCCAGATCTGATCTGTCTAGTATACTGTCTGTGGTCCAGATCTGATCTGTCTAGTATACTGTCTGTGGTCCAGGTCTGATCTGTCTAGTATACTGTCTGTGGTCCAGGTCTGATCTGTCTAGTATACTGTCTGTGGTCCAGGTCTGATCTGTCTAGTATACTGTCTGTGGTCCAGGTCTGATCTGTCTAGTATACTGTCTGTGGTCCAGGTCTGATCTGTCTAGTATACTGTCTGTGGTCCAGGTCTGATCTGTCTAGTATACTGTCTGTGGTCCAGGTCTGATCTGTCTAGTATACTGTCTGTGGTCCAGGTCTGATCTGTCTAGTATATTGTGGTCCAGATCTGGTCTGTCTAGTATACTGTCTGTGGTCCAGGTCTGATCTGTCTAGTATACTGTCTGTGGTCCAGGTCTGATCTGTCTAGTATACTGTCTGTGGTCCAGGTCTGATCTGTCTAGTATACTGTCTGTGGTCCTGATCTGTCTAGTATACTGTCTGTGGTCCTGATCTGTCCAGTATACTGTCTGTGGTCCTGATCTGTCCAGTATACTGTCTGTGGTCCAGGTCTGATCTGTCTAGTATACTGTCTGTGGTCCTGATCTGTCCAGTATACTGTCTGTGGTCCAGGTCTGATCTGTCTAGTATACTGTCTGTGGTCCTGATCTGTCCAGTATACTGTCTGTGGTCCTGATCTGTCTAGTATACTGTCTGTGGTCCAGGTCTGATCTGTCTAGTATACTGTCTGTGGTCCAGATCTGATCTGTCTAGTATACTGTCTGTGGTCCAGATCTGATCTGTCTAGTATACTGTCTGTGGTCCAGGTCTGATCTGTCTAGTATACTGTCTGTGGTCCAGATCTGATCTGTCTAGTATACTGTCTGTGGTCCAGGTCTGATCTGTCTAGTATACTGTCTGTGGTACAGGTCTGATCTGTCTAGTATACTGTCTGTGGTCCTGATCTGTCCAGTATACTGTCTGTGGTCCAGGTCTGATCTGTCTAGTATACTGTCTGTGGTCCAGATCTGGTCTGTCTAGTATTCTGTCTGTGGTCCAGGTCTGATCTGTCCAGTATACTGTCTGTGGTCCAGATCTGGTCTGTCTAGTATTCTGTCTGTGGTCCAGGTCTGATCTGTCTAGTATACTGTGGTCCAGATCTGATCTGTCTAGTATACTGTCTGTGGTCCAGGTCTGATCTGTCTAGTATACTGTCTGTGGGCTGGATCTGATCTGTCCAGTATACTGTCTGTGGTCCAGGTCTGATCTGTCTAGTATACTGTATTTCTACTTTCCACACATTACCAGGTTGGTCTCCAAAACATGACATCATCTCAAACACGACAACAAAGAAACCAAGACAGGAAACACAACAGCAGAATATCATAATATATTTATATTTTCCATGGGCAAGTCCCTTCCTTCTCACTGAAGTGTGTGTTGTTGGAAATTTTCTGTCACTCTGTCTTTGACCAGACATGGCTTGACTAAGTCTGTTGTAACGCCAGATTAAATTCCATAATTATAGTTTACGACTCAAATAATCACAACGTGCAACGATACAAATATCAGAGAGAGAAACTCAAAGGCAAATGAAGTCAAATTCATGTGAGTACCACAGACGAATACTACCTACTCAAACAGAATATTCCATCCTGCATTCAATTTATGACTCACTCCCACTGCCATATTTAAACACAATAAACACCCAAACAACTAATATTTGTTTTTGTTTCTTCCCTGGAAGTGTAGCTCTTTGAAATACAAACCAGCTGCTTTCCTCCTTCGACATTGGCGCTGTGAAATCTAAAGTGACAAAGCGTCGCCTTGGGTCTCGACTCCCTCTCTCCTCTAACTTGCTACCCAGCACAGATGTTTCAGTTATTTACCACATGGGGGGGGTTCTACTGTTGTGTGTTTAATGCATCGGCGTCTCGGTGCGGTGATTAGGTGCTGTAAATAAGGCATATTACCCATAGAAGGATCTGTTACTCTGGAGAGAGGAGAGCTTCATCATCCAACCCCACGTTCTTCGCAGACCACCTCGACCGCTTCTAAAATGGCAGCCATTTTCCTACACAGTGCACTACTTTTGACCCGGAGCAATATGGGTCTTATAGTTCGTAGGTCAGTCTTGCTTCAGGAACTGATTTGCCAATGGAGAAGTTAAGAGAGGTCGTAGTGGGTGACACTCACTGACACTAAAATGTCACCTGGACTTTGTTCGCTAACTCCGTAGCGGGCCTCTCCCCCCATGGCAGTTCCCAGCCTTTCAAACTGGTCTCAGAGCGGTTCGTATCATTCTGTACGTAAATCAGAAACACTTAATTTAGTATGGTCTGTTACGTTTGGTATGGTTTCATAAAACAGTTGATTCCTTAAGGCAAAAAACGAAAGGAGGTTGGTTGTTTCGGGGTGGATTGGTAGGCGTATAAGGCGAACGTTTAGCAACCCAAAGGTTGTGAGTTAGAATCGCATCGCCAGACAACTTTAGCATTTTAGCTCATTAGCATATTTTTTTAACTACTGACTACTTTTTAGATACTATACAACTACTTAACATGTTAGCCAACCCTTCCCCAGGCCCTAACCCTTTTAGCTAACCCTTCCCTTAACCCTTTAACCTAACTCCTAAACTTAACCTAAACTAACCTTAACCCAAAACCCTAACCCCTGGCCTAGCTAACATTAGCGAGCTCGCTAACATTGGCGGGTTAGTCTGTCCTGGGTTAGTCTGTCCTGGACTAGTCTGTCCTGGGTTAGTCTATCCTGGGTTAGTCTGACCTGGGTTAGTCTGTCCTGGGTTAGTCTGTCCTGGGTTAGTCCGTCCTGGGTTAGTCTGTCCTGGGTTAGTTTGTCCTTGACTAGTCTGTCTTGGGTTAGTCTTTCCTGAAACAACAAAAGATGAATTTGTCTCATTGTGTTGTGGGACATTGCAATGGCAAACACAGTCCCAGTCCCAGCCCCAGTCCCAGTGCGTAGCATAGCATAGCGTGACAACAATCTGACAACAGTACTTTCATGTTGAAGGACGTATGGCTTAATCATTATGTGCAGAACCTCATCTGCCAATGCCATGAGCGTTACATTTGAAAAATCTGGTAGTTGCTGTTGAAATTATACAAAAGGGAACCATACTGCTTCATGGAAAATTACCAGTATTATCATTCACCTCCTTAAAATGCACAATTTGTTTTACAGGCAGGGAGGGAGGGTTCCTTCTCCTAAATAAAGTATTCTGGTCTATTCATAGCTCAATGAGTCTGTTCAATAAAGTGTTGTGGATCGGAACAGTCTTTTTGATGTTTCTTTGGTGTTCAAACAAGTTTCAGTAAAAAATAATCCCAGTGTTGTTTCAAATCAAATCATGGCATTGGCAGATGAGGTTCTGCACGTAAAAAATAAGCCCAGTGTTGTTTCAAATCAACTCTTCTAGAGATAGGCTTATGTCTCTTGTTGTGAATAACCAACATGTTAAAAACCAATGCAGTTATTTATTTTCATTCTTGTTGAATAAATAAAACCATCCCTACAAAGCATTAACATAATCCTGTGTAGCATGTCGTTCTCTGTCTCTGAAGCATATATCTTTTTGGCGCACCGATCCTTTTAGCCGGAACATTTTCGTCAACATCCGGTGAATTGCAGAGCGCCAAATTCAAATTAAATTACTAAAAATATTTAATTTTCATGAAATCACAAGTGCAATATAGGAAAACATAGGTTAGCTTGTTGTTAATCCACCTGGCATGTCAGATAAAAAAAAGCTCTAAAGCAAACGCTTTCCAAGCGTTTATGTTAGGACTTCTCTCTCAGCAGACAAAACATTACAAACAGCTATCAGCAAAGTAGATTGGTCACGAAAGTCAGAGAAGCAATAAAAGGAATCGCGTACCTTTGATGATCTTTGGATGTTTGCACTCACGAGACTCCCAGTTACACAATAAATGTTCCTTTTGTTCCATAAAGATTATTTTTATATCCAAAATACCTCCATTTGGTTGGCGCGTTATGTTTAGAAATCCACAGGCTCGAGAGGTCACGACGGGGCAGACGAAAATTCCAAATAGTATCCGTAAAGTTCGTAGAAACATGTGAAACGTTTTTTTATAATCAATCCTCAGGTTGTTTTTACAATAAATAATTGATAATATTTCAACCATACTGGAGCTTCTTCAATAGGAGAGAGAGCGAAAATGTCTGCTGCAAGCTGTTGCGCATGCAAAACTCTGCTGGCACCCAGCCATCCACTGACGCGAAATGATCTTTCTCGCTCGTTTTTCAGAATAAAAGCCTGAAACTTTAAAGACCGTTCACACCATGTGGAAGCCATAGGGAAAGGAATCTGGTTGATATTCCTTTAAATGGAGGGAAGGCATGCAATGGAACAGAAAGGTTTCAGGAAAAACAGCACTTCCTGGTTGGATTTTCCTCAGGTTTTTGCCTGCAATATCAGTTCTGTTATACTCACAGACAATATTTTTTTTTACAGTTTTGGAAACCTTAGAGTGTTTTCTATCCTAATCTGATAATTATATGCATATTCTAGATTCTGGGCCTGAGAATTAGGCAGTTTCATTTGGGTATGTTTTTCATCCAAAATACTGCACCCTACACTCAAGAGGATATCATTCTCTGAAGCATGTTCTTCTTTCTCTCTGAAGCATGTAGTTATCTGTCTCTGAAGCATGTAGTTATCTGTCTCTGAAGAATGTCTTTCTCTGTCTCTGAAGCATATCATTCTGTGAAGCATGTCTTTCTCTGTCTCTGAAGCATATCAATCTCTGAAGCATGTCGTTATCTCTCTCTGAAGAATGTCTTTCTCTGTCTCTGAAGCATATCAATCTCTGAAGCATGTCATTCTCTCTCTCTGAAGAATGTCTTTCTCTGTCTCTGAAGCATATCAATCTCTGAAGCATGTCTTTCTCTGTCTCTGAAGCATATCAATCTCTGAAGCATGTCTTTCTCTGTCTCTGAAGCATATCATTCTGTGAAGCATGTCTTTCTCTGTCTCTGAAGCATATCATTCTGTGAAGCATGTCTTTCTCTGTCTCTGAAGCATATCAATCTCTGAAGCATGTCGTTATCTCTCTCTGAAGCATGTTGTTCTCTACATCTGAAGGATATCTTTCTCTGTCTCTGAAGCATATAATTATCTGAAGCACGTTCTTCTCTCTCTGAAGCATGTCGTTCTCTGTCTCTGAAGCATGTTGTTCTCTGTCTCTGAAGCATGTCGTTCTCTGTATCTGAAGCATGTCGTTCTCTGTATCTGAAGCATGTCATTCTCTGTCTCTGAAGCATATCGTTCTCTGTATCTGAAGCATGTCGTTCTCTATATCTGAAGCATGTCGTTCTCTATATCTGAAGCATGTCGTTCTCTGTATCTGAAGCATGTCGTTCTCTGTCTCTGAAGCATATCGTTCTCTGTCTCTGAAGCATGTCATTCTCTGTCTCTGAAGCACGTCGTTCTCTATATCTGAAGCATATCGTTCTCTGTCTCTGAAGCATTTCGTTCTCTGTCTCTGAAGCATGTCGTTCTCTATATCTGAAGCATATCGTTCTCTGTCTCTGAAGCACGTCGTTCTCTATATCTGAAGCATTTCGTTCTCTGTCTCTGAAGCATGTCGTTCTCTATATCTGAAGCATGTCGTTCTCTGTATCTGAAGCATGTCGTTCTCTGTATCTGAAGCATGTCGTTCTCTGTCTCTGAAGCATGTCGTTCTCTGTCTCTGAAGCATGTCGTTCTCTGTCTCTGAAGCACGTCGTTCTCTGTATCTGAAGCATGTCGTTCTCTGTATCTGAAGCATGTCGTTCTCTGTCTCTGAAGCATGTCGTTCTCTGTATCTGAAGCATGTCGTTCTCTGTATCTGAAGCATGTCGTTCTCTATATCTGAAGCATGTCGTTCTCTGTATCTGAAGCATGTCGTTCTCTGTATCTGAAGCATGTCGTTCTCTGTCTCTGAAGCATGTCGTTCTGTCTCTGAAGCATGTCGTTCTCTGTATCTGAAGCATGTCGTTCTCTGTATCTGAAGCATGTCGTTCTCTGTCTCTGAAGCATGTCGTTCTCTGTCTCTGAAGCATGTCGTTCTGTCTCTGAAGCACGTCGTTCTCTGTATCTGAAGCATGTCGTTCTCTGTATCTGAAGCATGTCGTTCTCTGTCTCTGAAGCATGTCGTTCTCTGTATCTGAAGCATGTCGTTCTCTGTATCTGAAGCATGTTGTTCTCTACATTGAAGCATGTTGATCTCTGTCTCTGAAGCACGTCGTTCTCTGTCTCTGAAGCATGTCGTTCTCTGTCTCTGAAGCATGTTGTTCTCTGTCTCTGAAGCATGTCGTTCTGTCTCTGAAGCATTTCGTTCTCTGTATCTGAAGCATGTCGTTCTCTGTCTCTGAAGCATGTCGTTCTCTGTCTCTGAAGCATGTCGTTCTCTGTCTCTGAAGCATGTCGTTCTGTCTCTGAAGCATTTCGTTCTCTGTCTCTGAAGCATGTTGTTCTCTATCTCTGAAGCATGTCCTTCTCTGTCTCTGAAGCATGTAGTTCTGTCTCTGAAGCATGTCGTTCTGTCTCTGAAGCACGTCGTTCTCTGTCTCTGAAGCATGTAGTTTTCTGTCTCTGAAGCATGTAGTTCTCTGTCTCTGAAGCATGTCGTTCTCTGTCTCTGAAGCATGTCGTTATCTCTCTCTGAAACATGTAGTTCTCTGTCTCTGAAGCATGTCGTTCTCTATATCTGAAGCATTTCGTTCTCTGTCTCTGAAGCATGTCGTTCTCTATATCTGAAGCATTTCGTTCTCTGTCTCTGAAGCATGTCGTTTTCTGTCTCTGAAGCATGTCCTTCTGTCTCTGAAGCATGTCCTTCTGTCTCTGAAGCATGTCGTTCTGTCTCTGAAGCATGTCCTTCTGTCTCTGAAGCATGTCGTTCTGTCTCTGAAGCACGTCGTTCTCTGTCTCTGAAGCATGTCGTTCTCTGTCTCTGAAGCATGTCGTTCTCTGTCTCTGAAGCACGTCGTTCTCTGTCTCTGTTTCTTAATTGATATTCACCACCTTGTATCATTTCCCCTGGTCTTAACACTGATGATGACACTGCTTTCCAAATCCCAATCATTTACATTCCTGCAAACAGACCGACCAACCGCTTTTCATGTCAGCACAAACTACACAGTGAATTCCCTCTAATAGCGCTTATCAATTCTGATTAAAAAAAGACGTAGGGACTTTGAGAGAGGAGAGGAGTTGGATAACTGAACCAGGGAGTCCGATGATGTATCAGAGTGTCTAACAGGCCTGGTAAACAGCACCATATGAGTGATTAGGACCATGTGGAAGTGTCTATAGGTTGTGTCCCATATGGGAATGTATCCCCTTAAATAGTGCACTACTTTTGACCAGAAACCAGAGCCCTATGTTCAAAAGTAGTGTACTTTTTAGGGAACAGGGTGCCAATTGCGATTCAACCTACGCGCCCTAGGGAGTTAGAGTGGGCCAAAACGCATCAGGGTTTAGGGGGGGATGACAGTGTACTTGCTCCACCTCAGGATTCCTAGGTCATTAAGGGCTTAGTGTCCCAAATTGATTTTTCAGTCACTGCTCTCTGGGATGCAGACAGGCTCTAGTCTAGGAGAGGCCCAATGAGACGACAGTTGTGTAGGATAGGCTTCTAGTCTAGAAGAGAACCAATGAGAAGAAATGTTCTAGTCTTGGAGAGGCCCAATGAGAAGTCCGTCTCTAGTCTAGGAGAGGCACAATGAGAAACAGTTGTGTAAGATAGGCTTCTAGTCTAGGAGAGACCCAATGAGAAGAAATGTTCTAGTCTAGGAGAGAACCAATGAGAAGAAATGTTCTAGTCTAGGAGAGAACCAATGAGAAGAAATGTTCTAGTCTAGGAAAGGACCAATGAGAAGAAATGTTCTAGTCTAGGAGAGAACAATGAGAAGAAATGTTCTAGTCTAGGAGAGAACCAATGAGAAGAAATGTTCTAGTCTAGGAAAGGACCAATGAGAAGAAATGTTCTAGTCTAGGAGAGAACAATGAGAAACACTAGGGAAGTGTGGTGTCTCCCTGGTTGTGTGGTGTCTCCCTGGTTGTGTGGTGTCTCCCTGGTTGTGTGGTGTCTCCCTGGTTGTGTGGTGTATCCCTGGTTGTGTAGTGTCTCCCTGGTTGTGTGGTGTCTCCCTGGTTGTGTAGTGTCTCCCTGGTTGTGTGGTGTCTCCCTGGTTGTGTAGTGTCTCCCTGGTTGTGTAGTGTCTCCCTGGTTGTGTGGTGTCTCCCTGGTTGTGTGGTGTCTCCCTGGTTGTGTAGTGTCTCCCTGGTTGTGTAGTGTCTCCCTGGTTGTGTGGTGTCTCCCTGGTTTTGTGGTGTCTCTCTGTTAGTGTGGTTTCTACTTGGTTATGTAGTGTCTCCCTGTTGTGAGGTGTCTACTTGGTTATGTGGTGTCTCCCTGGTTGTGTGGTGTCTCCCTGGTTGTGTAGTGTCTCCCTGGTTGTGAGGTGTCTCCCTGGTTAAAACACATTTCAGTCATCGTCATATTATTACAATGTAATAAAAACATTAATTACAGTAATTACCTGAATGAAAAACACATTCCGAAATTGAAGCGTGGTCTTCCTAGCTCATAATTGGTGGTGTGATGTTATATCTATAGTATCAATGCTTTTTTAGGGACGTTTGAACGTTAAAACAACTGATGAACGAAGCGGCAGTTGCGGAGATGACGGTCTGCCTTGTATTTTCTTTCGAGGCAGAGGATGCTAAATAGTAGACCCCCCTCTGTCAATCCTCCTTGGAATTAATATTCTGATTTGACATGACAAAGTTGGCAAAATGGATGACACCCGTGTCAGAAGCACCACAGCACCAACACAAGGATGCTTTGTCCAAAGAAATGGCATGGAATGCTGTAGTATCCGTCGCCCGGAGAACCAGGTATGTCAGAGATACTGTATATAATGACGAGACGCTCATGTCTCCACTCCTAACAATGGAAGTCGTTGTCCTAAAGGCGGGGAGGCAGGCGGTCTGCTTATCAGTCTACTTCGTTGTGTTCCCGCGTGGACAGATTTTGACGGGGAGTTGACCCTCTCGCTTCGCCTCATCTTGTCTGATTTTGTCAACAAAATCAATAAACGTGAATTTGTTCTGGCCTACAAAGTACAATTGTTCAATTGTTGAGTAATGAACAAGGTACATTTATTGAGTGCAGATGGTTGTATAATTTTTACTCAACTTTATTTTTGATATCTTGAGAAAGATATTCAGGAGAAATATGGTTGTTGTCATATAGCCATATAGTCACATAGCCATTTTGGATCCAGTCAATAGATCCAGAAGAGACCAAGTGGTCATGAATTTGTTTACGTCTCTGGTGAAGCAGGTCATTACTGGGCTGACTTCCTGTTGACGGTGTAGTGTAGCAGGTCATTACTGGGCTGACTTCCTGTTGACGGTGTAGTGTAGCAGGTCATTACTGGGCTGACTTCCTGTTGACGGTGTAGTGTAGCAGGTCATTACTGGGCTGACTTCCTGTTGACGGTGTAGTGTAGCAGGTCATTACTGGGCTGACTTCCTGTTGACGGTGTAGTGTAGCAGGTCATTACTGGGCTGACTTCCTGTTGACGGTGTAGTGTAGCAGGTCATTACTGCGCTGACTTCCTGTTGACGGTGTAGTGTAGCAGGTCAATACTGGGCTGACTTCCTGTTGACGGTGTAGTGTAGCAGGTTAATACTGGGCTGACTTCCTGTGGATGGTGAAGTGTAGCAGGTCATTACTGGGCTGACTTCCTGTTGACGGTGTAGTGTAGCAGGTTAATACTGGGCTGACTTCCTGTGGATGGTGAAGTGTAGCAGGTCATTACTGGGCTGACTTCCTGTTGACGGTGTAGCTCATCTGTAAGGCCTCTACTAAAATAACTCCATGTTTATCAATGACATCGTCAAGTTAACCTTCTCTTTACACACACACACACACACACACACACACACACACACACACACACACACACACACACACACACACACACACACACACACACACACACACACACACACACACACACACACACACACACACACACACACACACACACACACACACACACACACACACGTTAGTGGTTGCAGCGCTGACCAGGAGGAGCCTGGTGTGTCCTTTCTTTTATCAGTCTCTATTAGAGGGGACAGGGTGTGTGTGTGTGTGTGTGTGTGTGTGTGTGTGTGTGTGTGTGTGTGTGTGTGTGTGTGTGTGTGTGTGTGTGTGTGTTAGATGTGCGTGCGTGCGTGCGTGTGTGTGTTTGTGTGTGTGTTTGTGTGTGTTAGATGTGTGTGTGTGTGTGTGTGTTTGTGTGTGTTAGATGTGCGTGCGTGTGTGTGTGTGTGTGTGTGTGTGTTAGATGTGTGTGCATGTGTGTGTGTGTGGTGTGTTTGTGTGTGTGTGAGTGTGTGTTTGTGTGTGTTAGATGTGTGTGCGTGTGTGTGTGTGTGTGATAGATGTGTGTGTGTGTGTGGTGTGTGTGTTTGTGTGTGTGTGTGGTGTGTTTGTGTGTGTGTGTGTGTGTGTGTGTCGTTTCTGCTGCCACATTAATCTCCATGAGTAAGGGCTAGCAGGTGAGAAAACCTCTGCTGCTCCTTATCGGCATGGCAACGGAGACGCAGCACCTGGACACCTGCAGGTCGTCTCTACCCCCCTCCCCACACACCCCCACACCCCCATTTCCAAACCAGCAAACACCTGTAATAGTTATCACACCTAACTGTGAAATGCTGAATACAACAGCTGTAGACCTTACTGTGAAATGCTTACTGACAAGCCCTTTAACCAACAGGGGGTACCAGTCCAGAGTCAATGTGGAGGCGATATACAGGGGGTACCAGTCCAGAGTCAATGGTCCTTCTGTAGCTCAGTTGGTAGAGCATGGCGCTTGTAACGCCAGGGTAGTGGGTTCGATTCCTGGGACCACCCATACGTAGAATGTATGCACACATGACTTGTAAGTCGCTTTGGATAAAAGCGTCTGCTAAATGGCATATATTATTAATGTGGAGGCTATATACAGGGGGTACCGGTACAGAGTCAATGTGGAGGCTATATACAGGGGGTACCGGTACAGAGTCAATGTGGAGGCTATATACAGGGGGTACCAGTCCAGAGTCAATGTGGAGGCTATATACAGGGGGTACCAGTCCAGAGTCAATGTGGAGGCTATATACAGGGGGTACCAGTCCAGAGTCAATGTGGAGGCTATATACAGGGGGTACCAGTCCAGAGTCAATGTGGAGGCTATATACAGGGGGTACCAGTCTAGAGTCAATGTGGAGGCTATATACAGGGGGTACCAGTACAGAGTCAATGTGGAGGCTATATACAGGGGGTACCAGTCCAGAGTCAATGTGGAGGCTATATACAGGGGGTACCAGTCCAGAGTCAATGTGGTCAACAGATGCAGACAGTGCAGACAGTGTATATAACCATCTAACTTCTTTTGAAAACAAAACTCTCAATGGTTGTTGTTGTTGTTGTTGTTGTATTAAGATGTTATGAAGACAGTACTTCCTGGTTGAGGTTTGAGCCCCATCTTACCCCCCCCCCTCCCAAAATAAATATATAATAACAGCATCTTTTTTTTTTCCAGGACACTATTTACTCTCTATAGTCTCATCCTGCTCTTTAAAAGCTTATCTTTTGGGATCAACTTCAAAATTTCAGTCTTATAACGTAATCGTTTCGGCGCAGGTCAAGTCCTTAATGCTCCCTAAGTCCTCTGGTTCTTAGGCTACATCTGTCTGGCAGACACAGCCTGCATCCTGAATGGAACCCTACTCTATGGGCCCTGGTCAAAAGTAGTGCACTACGTAGGGAATAGGGTGTCAATTGGGACGCTGATCCTCAAATGTAAGCGATGGCTGAAAGAGGAAATGCTTGAGGATGAGAATGACTCGTTGGGTGGAATGTGGCGGCGCTTGGGCCGACACAACGCCGGTGATGCAACACGCCATAGGTTGAGAGGGGTCACTGCCAAACGAGACCCGGAGGCTTTCGTCATTATTTCTGGACTCCTCCTCCTCCTCCCCTTTTCTCTTCTTCCATTTGTACTTGAGTGAAGGAAAGAGAATGAAGCAAAATGAGAGAGAGAGAGAGAGAGAGAGAGAGAGAGAGAGAGAGAGAGAGAGAGAGAGAGAGAGAGAGAGAGAGAGAGAGAGAGAGAGAGAGAGAGAGAGAGAGAGAGAGAGAGAGAGAGAGAGAGAGAGAGACTACCCCACCCCAGAGTCATAGAGAATGGAATGTGAGCTAACTGGAGAGAGAGAGAAAGAAAAAGAGAGAAAGCGAGCCTAGCAGTTACCATATACAGGAGGTGATGCTGAACTAAAGCCCTGCTACCTAATACTCAGTGGCAGCTCACTCAGTCCCAGACTGGTCCTGGGTCCTGTGGGGCCTCCATGGCCCTGCACGGCCCTCCACAGCCAGGCTAGCTCAGACTAGGAGCAGCGTTCCAAATGGCACCCTACTCCCTGTATAGTGCACTATTTTTGACCAGATCCCTGGTTAAAACTAGTGCACTACGTAGAATAGGGTTCCATTTGTGGCTCGAACCAGCTGTCATCTTTCTAATGATTTCTTTATTTTTCAGGAAAAGCTTGTAGCTAGGGGAAACGGACCGCTTCCGGATCGGGGGGAAACCCGACGCTGACGTTGGGCCGACACTGGACCGGCCTCGTCTGCTGCCTCGTCACCAGGGACCGCCACGCTCTTTCATCCCGCTTGTGTTTCTTTCTCCCTTTATCCACACAGTCATCAGTATCGGCCTCTCTTTCAGGGCTGGGCCCTCTGGGGCGTGGGGGGGGGGGGTAGATTTACCAAGGACTCAGAGTGTGTGTTTCCTTCTGCCGTCAGATGACAGGGGAGCGGTTGGATTTTACTCTTTGTGGATGTGTTAATGTAATTCTTCACGATGATATTGGTGATTACTGTTTGATTAAATTATGTTTTTGACAGATTTACGACGATGGTTTTGAATCATTCTATATATATATATATATAGCTAGAAGACTCCCCTTCAAATGAATGGATTCGGCTATTTTAGTCAAACCCGTTGCTGTCAGATGTATAAAATTGAGCACAGAGCCATGCAATCTCCATAGACAAACATTGGCAGTAGAATGGCCCGTACCGAAGAGCGCAGTGACTTTCAACGTGGCACCGTCATAGGATGCCACCTTTCCAACATGTCAGTTTGCCCAGTTTCTGCCCGACCTTAGCTGCCCCGGTCAACTGTAAGTGCTGTTATTGTGAAGTTGAAACTTATAGGAGCAACAACCGCTCAGCCGCAAAGTGGTAGGCCACACAAGCTAACAAGAACGGGCCCGCCGAGTGCTGAAGCGTGTAAACATCCTCTGTTCTCGGTTGCAACCCTCACTACCGAGCTCCAAACTGCCTCTGGGAAGCAACCTCAGCACAAGAATAGTTCGTTGGGACTCACTACTGTAGTGTCTCTGGATCAGAGAGTCTGCTAAATGACTCACTACTGTAGTGTCTCTGGATCAGAGAGTTTGCTAAATGACTCACTACTGTAGTGTCTCTGGATAAGAGAGTCTGCTAAATGACTCACGACTGTAGTGTCTCTGGATCAGAGAGTCTGTTAAATGACTCACTACTGTAGTGTCTCTGGATCAGAAAGTCTGTTAAATGACTCACTACTGTAGTGTCTCTGGATCAGAAAGTCTGTTAAATGACTCACTACTGTAGTGTCTCTGGATCAGAAAGTCTGTTAAATGACTCACTACTGTAGTGTCTCTGGATCAGAGAGTCTGCTAAATGACTCACTACTGTAGTGTCTCTGGATAAGAGAGTCTGTTAAATGACTCACTACTGTAGTGTCTCTGGATAAGAGAGTCTGCTATATGACTCACTACTGTAAATGTTAAATGACTCACTACTGTAGTGTCTCTGGATCAGAGAGTCTGCTAAATGACTCATCTGGATCAGAGTCTGTTAAATGACTCACTACTGTAGTGTCTGGATCAGAGAGTCTGTTAAATGACTCACTACTGTATATCTGTTAAATGACTCATGTCTGGATAAGAGAGTCTGTTAAATGACTCACTACTGTAGTGGCTCTGGATCAGAGAGTCTGTTAAATGACTCACTACTGTAGTGTCTGGATCAGAGAGTCTGTTAAATGACTCACTACTGTAGTGTCTCTGGATCAGTCTGTTAAATGACTCACTACTGTAGTGGCTCTGGATCAGAGCGTCTGCTAAATGACTCACTACTGTAGTGTCTCTGGATCAGAGAGTCTGTTAAATGACTCACTACTGTAGTGTCTCTGTATCAGACAGTCTGCTAAATGACTCACTACTGTAGTGTCTCTGGATCAGAGAGTCTGCTAAATGACTCACTACTGTAGTGTCTCTGTATCAGTCTGTTAAATGACTCACTACTGTAGTGTCTCTGGATCAGAAAGTCTGTTAAATGACTCACTACTGTAGTGTCTCTGGATCAGAAAGTCTGTTAAATGACTAATACATTTTGTCATCATCTAAATCTCTTCCAATTACATATGTTCTTCTATGTTGGGATGTGTTTGAAACGTCAACAGTGTTGATTGACTATGATATATTCACTAGTTAAAGATGATTTTCTATTCGTTTAGCCTATAGGTGGTTAAAATTATATTGTAATGTATCTGGTTCTGTGAGAGGCTGTGTCTCAAACGGTACCCTGTGGCCAAACGTAGTTCACTATTGGTGTGAGTGGGTTTGGGCTAACCCTCCCTGACCACGCTAACCCTCCCTGACCACGCTAACCCTCCCTGACCACGCTAACCCTCCCTGACCACGCTAACCCTCCCTGACCACGCTAACCCTCCCTGACCACGCTAACCCTCCCTCACCACGCTAACCCTCCCTGACCACGCTAACCCTCCCTGACCACGCTAACCCTCCCTGACCACGCTAACCCTCCCTGACCACGCTAACCCTCCCTCACCACGCTAACCCTCCCTGACCACGCTAACCCTCCCTGACCACGCTAACCCTCCCTGACCACGCTAACCCTCCCTGACCACGCTAACCCTCCCTGACCACGCTAACCCTCCCTGACCACGCTAACCCTCCCTGACCACGCTAACCCTCCCCTCACCACGCTAACCCTCCCTGACCACGCTAACCCTCCCTGACCACGCTAACCCTCCCTGACCCTAACCCTCCCCACGCTAACCCTCCCTGACCACGCTAACCCTCCCTCACCGCGCTCCACGCTAACCCTCCCTCACCACGCTAACCCTCCCTGACCACGCTAACCCTCCCTGACCACGCTAACCCTCCCTGACCACGCTAACCCTCCCTGACCACGCTAACCCTCCCTGACCACGCTAACCCTCCCTGACCACGCTAACCCTCCCTGACCACCCTCCCTGACCACGCTCCCCTCCCTGACCACGCTAACCCTCCCTGACCACGCTCCCTCCCTGACCACGCTAACCCTCCCTGACCACGCTACCACGCTACCCTCCCTCACCACGCCCCTCCTGACCACGCTAACCCTCCCTCACCACCCTCCCTGACCACGCTACCCTCCCTGACCACACCACGCTAACCCTCCCTGACACGCTAACCCTCCCTGACCACGCTAACCCTCCCTCACCACGCTAACCCTCCCTGACCACGCTAACCCTCCCTGACCACGCTAACCCTCCCTGACCACGCTAACCCTCCCTGACCACGCTAACCCTCCCTGACCCCATCCCTGACCAACCACGCACCTCCCTGACCACGCTAACCCTCCCTGACCACGCTAACCCTCCCCTGACCACGCTAACCCTCCCTGACCACGCTAACCCTCCCTGACCACGCTAACCCTCCCTGACCACGCTAACCCTCCCTCCCACGCTCCACGCTAACCCTCCCTGACCACGCTAACCCTCCCTGACCACGCTAACCCTCCCTCACCACAGGGACCACGCTAACCCTCCCTGACCACGCTAACCCTCCCTGACCACGCTAACCCTCCCCACACCCTCCCTGACGCTAACCCTCCCTGACCACGACCACGCTAACCCTCCCTGACCACGCTAACCCTCCCTCCCTAACCCTCCTGACCACGCTAACCCTCCTTAACCCTCCCTGACCACGCTAACCCTCCCTCACCACGCTAACCCTCCCCTGACCACGCTAACCCTCCCTCACCACGCAACCCTCCCTGAACGCTAACCCTCCCTGACCACAAATAACAACCTCCCAAGCTCCCTCACCTAACAGAAACACAAACAGGGTCTTGAAGAGAAGCAAAACACAAGACTCCCCAAACCCCCCTTGTCCTCCTTTGTCTAGCCATAATCAGCCCCAACTCAGCTCCCCAAAAATAATAAAACCAGCCCCAACTCAGTTACCCCCAAATCATGAAACCAGCCCCCACTCAGCTCCCCCCAAATCATGAAACCAGCCCCCACTCAGCTCCCCCAAAAATCATGAAACACTAGTGGAGTGAGATTTCTCATATCTTCTCCCTCGCTCATGTTTTCTCTCGGTATACAGAAAGGGGATCAGACTGATATTGGCAGAGAGTCTGTTAACATTCTTTGAAAATTAAAACATTTTCTTAACAAACAAAAACATTGTTCTATGTTTTTTTTTCCGACAAATGAACGGTAAAAATGCTGTTTACCATAATGTCACCCGAAGACAGAAAGAAAATTGTTTTGTGTGTGAGTTTGTGTGTGTGTGTGTGTGTGTGCATGTGATTTTGTGTGGTTATAACCAAGGTCTGTTCCCTCGTTGCAGTCAACCAGCAACTCTGGTTAAAATCAGCTGCGTAAACGTCGCTTCGCTCTGACAATGCCAACATACAATCTAAACTCCCCTTGATTTGATTCCTGCAAAACGACACAGAAGAACACAGCATCATAATGAGAGACAGACAGACCTACCAAACCAGACACAAACTATTTAGAAGTTCAGAATGTTGCTGGGTAAGTAGAAATGGTGTCCTTCAGAAACAGAACTCTTACTCTTGGGACATAAAAAAAATAATGTTTTAACTTTCACTACAGTGGGCTGTAAATCTGGGTCACTACAGTGGGCTGTAAATCAGGGTCACTACAGTGGGCTGTAAATCAGTGGGCTGTAAATCAGGGTCACTACAGTGGGCTGTAAATCAGGGTCACTACAGTGGGCTGTAAATCAGTGGGCTGTAAATCAGGGCCAATACAGTGGGCTGTAAATCAGGGCCAATACAGTGGGCTGTAAAGCAGGGTCAATACAGTGGGCTGTAAATCAGGGTCAATACAGTGGGCTGTAAATCAGGGCCATTACAGTGGGCTGTATATCAGGGTCACTACAGTGGGCTGTAAATCAGGGCCAATACAGTGGGCTGTAAATCAGGGCCAATACAGTGGGCTGTATATCAGGGTCACTACAGTGGGCTGTAAATCAGGGCCAATACAGTGGGCTGTAAATCAGGGTCACTACAGTGGGCTGTAAATCAGGGTCACTACAGTGGGCTGTAAATCAGGGTCACTACAGTGGGCTGTAAATCAGGGCCAATACAGTGGGCTGTAAATCAGGGTCACTACAGTGGGCTGTATATCAGGGTCACTACAGTGGGCTGTATATCAGGGTCACTACAGTGGGCTGTAAATCAGTGGGCTGTAAATCAGGGTCACTACAGTGGGCTGTAAATCAGGGTCACTACAGTGGGCTGTAAATCAGGGTCATTACAGTGGGCTGTAAATCAGTGGGCTGTAAATCAGGTCACTACAGTGGGCTGTAAATCAGCTATAGTGGGCTGTAAATCAGTGGGCTGTAAATCAGTGGGCTGTAAATCAGGGTCACTACAGTGGGCTGTAAATCAGGGTCACTACAGTGGGCTGTAAATCAGGGTCACTACAGTGGGCTGTAAATCAGTGGGCTGTAAATCAGTGGGCTGTAAATCAGGGTCACTACAGTGGGCTGTAAATCAGGGTCACTACAGTGGGCTGTAAATCAGGGTCAATACAGTGGGCTGTATATCAGGGTCACTACAGTGGGCAGTAAATCCGTGGGCAGTAAATCAGGGTCACTACAGTGGGCAGTAAATCAGTGGGCTGTAAATCAGGGTCACTACAGTGGGCAGTAAATCAGTGGGCAGTAAATCAGGGTCACTACAGTGGGCAGTAAATCAGTGGGCTGTAAATCAGGGTCACTACAGTGGGCAGTAAATCAGTGGGCTGTAAATCAGGGTCACTACAGTGGGCAGTAAATCAGTGGGCTGTAAATCAGGGTCACTACAGTGGGCTATAAATCAGGGTCACTACAGTGGGCTGTAAATCAGGGTCACTACAGTGGGCAGTAAATCAGTGGGCTGTAAATCAGGGTCACTACAGTGGGCAGTAAATCAGTGGGCTGTAAATCAGGGTCACTACAGTGGGCAGTAAATCAGGGTCACTACAGTGGGCTGTAAATCAGGGTCACTACAGTGGGCTATAAATCAGGGTCACTACAGTGGGCTGTAAATCAGGGTCACTACAGTGGGCTGTAAATCAGGGTCACTACAGTGGGCTGTAAATCAGGGTCACTACAGTGGGCTATAAATCAGGGTCACTACAGTGGGCTGTAAATCAGTGGGCTGTAAATCAGGGTCACTACAATGGACAGTAAATCAGTGGGCTGTAAATCAGGGTCACTATAGTGGGCTGTAGATCAGGGTCACTACAGTGGGCTGTAAATCAGGGTCACTACAGTGGGCTGTAAATCAGGGTCACTACAGTGGGCAGTAAATCAGTGGGCTGTAAATCAGGGTCACTACAGTGGGCAGTAAATCAGTGGGCTGTAAATCAGGGTCACTACAGTGGGCTATAAATCAGGTCACTACAGTGGGCTGTAAATCAGGGTCACTACAGTGGGCAGTAAATCAGTGGGCTGTAAATCAGGGTCACTACAGTGGGCAGTAAATCAGTGGGCTGTAAATCAGGGTCACTACAGTGGGCAGTAAATCAGGGTCACTACAGTGGGCTGTAAATCAGGGTCACTACAGTGGGCTGTAAATCAGTGGGCTGTAAATCAGTGGGCTGTAAATCAGGGTCACTACAGTGGGCTGTAAATCAGGGTCACTACAGTGGGCTGTAAATCAGGGTCAATACAGTGGGCTGTAAATCAGGGTCACTACAGTGGGCAGTAAATCCGTGGGCAGTAAATCAGGGTCACTACAGTGGGCAGTAAATCAGTGGGCTGTAAATCAGGGTCACTACAGTGGGCAGTAAATCAGTGGGCAGTAAATCAGGGTCACTACAGTGGGCAGTAAATCAGTGGGCTGTAAATCAGGGTCACTACAGTGGGCAGTAAATCAGTGGGCTGTAAATCAGGGTCACTACAGTGGGCAGTAAATCAGTGGGCTGTAAATCAGGGTCACTACAGTGGGCTATAAATCAGGGTCACTACAGTGGGCTGTAAATCAGGGTCACTACAGTGGGCAGTAAATCAGTGGGCTGTAAATCAGGGTCACTACAGTGGGCAGTAAATCAGTGGGCTGTAAATCAGGGTCACTACAGTGGGCAGTAAATCAGGGTCACTACAGTGGGCTGTAAATCAGGGTCACTACAGTGGGCTATAAATCAGGGTCACTACAGTGGGCTGTAAATCAGGGTCACTACAGTGGGCTGTAAATCAGGGTCACTACAGTGGGCTGTAAATCAGGTCACTACAGTGGGCTATAAATCAGGGTCACTACAGTGGGCTGTAAATCAGTGGGCTGTAAATCAGGGTCACTACAATGGACAGTAAATCAGTGGGCTGTAAATCAGGGTCACTATAGTGGGCTGTAGATCAGGGTCACTACAGTGGGCTGTAAATCAGGGTCACTACAGTGGGCTGTAAATCAGGGTCACTACAGTGGGCAGTAAATCAGTGGGCTGTAAATCAGGGTCACTACAGTGGGCAGTAAATCAGTGGGCTGTAAATCAGGGTCACTACAGTGGGCTATAAATCAGGGTCACTACAGTGGGCTGTAAATCAGGGTCACTACAGTGGGCAGTAAATCAGTGGGCTGTAAATCAGGGTCACTACAGTGGGCAGTAAATCAGTGGGCTGTAAATCAGGGTCACTACAGTGGGCAGTAAATCAGGGTCACTACAGTGGGCTGTAAATCAGGGTCACTACAGTGGGCTATAAATCAGGGTCACTACAGTGGGCTGTAAATCAGGGTCACTACAGTGGGCTGTAAATCAGGGTCACTACAGTGGGCTGTAAATCAGGGTCACTACAGTGGGCTATAAATCAGGGTCACTACAGTGGGCTGTAAATCAGGGTCACTACAGTGGGCTGTAAATCAGGGTCACTACAGTGGGCTGTAAATCAGTGGGCTGTAAATCAGGGTCACTACAGTGGGCAGTAAATCAGTGGGCTGTAAATCAGGGTCACTACAGTGGGCAGTAAATCAGTGGGCTGTAAATCAGGGTCACTACAGTGGGCTATAAATCAGGGTCACTACAGTGGGCTGTAAATCAGGGTCACTACAGTGGGCAGTAAATCAGTGGGCTGTAAATCAGGGTCACTACAGTGGGCAGTAAATCAGTGGGCTGTAAATCAGGGTCACTACAGTGGGCAGTAAATCAGGGTCACTACAGTGGGCTGTAAATCAGGGTCACTACAGTGGGCTATAAATCAGGGTCACTACAGTGGGCTGTAAATCAGGGTCACTACAGTGGGCTGTAAATCAGGGTCACTACAGTGGGCTGTAAATCAGGGTCACTACAGTGGGCTATAAATCAGGGTCACTACAGTGGGCTGTAAATCAGTGGGCTGTAAATCAGGGTCACTACAATGGGCAGTAAATCAGTGGGCTGTAAATCAGGGTCACTATAGTGGGCTGTAGATCAGGGTCACTACAGTGGGCTGTAAATCAGGGTCACTACAGTGGGCTGTAAATCAGGGTCACTACAGTGGGCAGTAAATCAGTGGGCTGTAAATCAGGGTCACTACAGTGGGCAGTAAATCAGTGGGCTGTAAATCAGGGTCACTACAGTGGGCTATAAATCAGGGTCACTACAGTGGGCTGTAAATCAGGGTCACTACAGTGGGCAGTAAATCAGTGGGCTGTAAATCAGGGTCACTAAAGTGGGCAGTAAATCAGTGGGCTGTAAATCAGGGTCACTACAGTGGGCAGTAAATCAGGGTCACTACAGTGGGCTGTAAATCAGGGTCACTACAGTGGGCTATAAATCAGGGTCACTACAGTGGGCTGTAAATCAGGGTCACTACAGTGGGCTGTAAATCAGGGTCACTACAGTGGGCTGTAAATCAGGGTCACTACAGTGGGCTATAAATCAGGGTCACTACAGTGGGCTGTAAATCAGGGTCACTACAGTGGGCTGTAAATCAGGGTCACTACAGTGGGCTGTAAATCAGTGGGCTGTAAATCAGGGTCACTACAGTGGGCAGTAAATCAGTGGGCTGTAAATCATGGTCACTACAGTGGGCAGTAAATCAGTGGGCTGTAAATCAGGGTCACTATAGTGGGCTGTAAATCAGGGTCACTACAGTGGGCTGTAAATCAGGGTCACTACAGTGGGCTGTAAATCAATGGGCTCTTAAATTAGGGTCAATACAATTGGCAGTAAATCAGTGGGCTGTAAATCAGGGTCACTACAGTGGGCAGTAAATCAGTGGGCAATAAATCAGGGTCACTACAGTGGGCAGTAAATCAGTGGGCTGTAAATCAGGGTCACTACAGTGGGCAGTAAATCAGTGGGCAGTAAATCAGGGTCACTACAGTGGGCAGTAAATCAGTGGGCTGTAAATCAGGGTCACTACAGTGGGCAGTAAATCAGTGGGCTGTAAATCAGGGTCACTACAGTGGGCAGTAAATCAGTGGGCTGTAAATCAGGGTCACTACAGTGGGCTGTAAATCAGTGGGCTGTAAATCAGGGTCACTACAGTGGGCTGTAAATCAGGGTCAATACAGTGGGCTGTAAATCAGGGTCACTACAGTGGGCTGTAAATCAGTGGGCTGTAAATCAGGGTCACTACAATGGGCAGTAAATCAGTGGGCTGTAAATCAGGGTCACTATAGTGGGCTGTAGATCAGGGTCACTACAGTGGGCTGTAAATCAGGGTCACTACAGTGGGCTGTAAATCAGGGTCACTACAGTGGGCAGTAAATCAGTGGGCTGTAAATCAGGGTCACTACAGTGGGCAGT
>NC_068448.1:78588216-78613216 GCF_023373465.1 Oncorhynchus keta
TAGGAGGCTGGTGGAGAATGTAAGAGGCTGGTGGAGGATGTAAGAGGCTGCTGGAGGCTGTAGCAGGATGGTGGAGGCAAGTGGACCTGTAGCAGGCTGGTGGAGACTGGTGGAGGCTGTAGCAGGCTGATGGAGGCTGTAGGAGGTTGGTGGAGGATGTAGGAGGCTGGTGGAGGATGTAGGAGGCAGTAGGGGTCAGCCCAGGTTTATGGTGTAATGTCTGTTGGTGAGCACTGGGCTAGGAGAGTATAAGTGATTAATGCTAAATGTTTTGGACAGGCAGGCTTTGATCTTCGAGAGAGGGATAGGGGAGAGTTAGAGGAGGGTTAGAGGAGGGTTATAGGGGGTAGAAGGAGGGTTAGAGGAGGGTTAGGGGGTAAGGTGAGGGTTAGAGGAGGGATACAGGGGGGTTTACAGGAGGGTTAGAGGAGGGTTAGGGGAGGGTTAGAGGAGGGTTAGAGGAGGGTTAGGGGAGGTTTAGGGGAGGGTTAGAGGAGGGTTAGAGGAGGGATGAGGAGAGTTAGAGGAGGGTTAGGGGAGGATTTAGGGGAGGGTTAGAGGAGGGTTATGGTAGGGTTAGGAGAGGGTTAGAGGAGGGTTAGGGGAGGATTTAGGGGAGGGTTAGAGGAGGGTTATGGGAGGGTTAGTAGGAGAGGGTTAGAGGAGGGATACAGGGGGTTTACAGGAGGGTTAGAGGAGGGTTAGGGGAGGGTTAGAGGAGGGTTAGAGGAGGGTTAGGGGAGGGTTAGGGGAGGGTTAGAGGAGGGTTAGAGGAGGGATGAGGAGAGTTAGAGGAGGGTTAGGGGAGGATTTAGGGGAGGGTTAGAGGAGGGTTATGGTAGGGTTAGGAGAGGGTTAGAGGAGGGTTAGGGGAGGATTTAGGGGAGGGTTAGAGGAGGGTTATGGGAGGGTTAGTAGGAGAGGGTTAGAGGAGGGTTAGGGGAGGGTTAGGGGAGGATTAGGGGAAGGTTAGAGGAGGGTTATGGGAGGGTTAGGGGAGGGTTAGAGGAGGGTTAGGAGAGGGTTATGGGAGGGTTATGGGAGGGTTATGGGAGGGTTAGGAGAGGGTTTTGGGAGGGTTAAAGGAGGGTTATGGGAGGGTTAGAGGAGGGTTGGGGGAGGGTTAGGGGAGGGTTAGAGGAGGGTTATGGGAGGGTTAGGAGAGGGTTAGGAGAGGGTTAGAGGAGGGTTATGGGAGGGTTAGGAGAGGGTTATGGGAGGGTTAGGAGAGGGTTATGGGAGGGTTAAAGGAGGGTTATGGGAGGGTTAGGGGAGGGTTAGAGGAGGGTTGGGGGAGGGTTAGAGGAGGGTTATGGGAGGGTTAGGAGAGGGTTATGGGAGGGTTATGGGAGGGTTAGGAGAGGGTTATGGGAGGGTTAGGGGAGGGTTAGAGGAGGGTTAGTGTAGGTAACGCAGTGTGACTAACTGGTAGAGAGAGAAGTTTGGGTATGCCACGGCACAAAGTCTGCATACCAAATTACACCCTATTCCCTATATAGTGCCCTATTCCCTATATAGTGCCCTATTCCCTATATAGTGCCCTATTTGGGCCAGGGTAGGCCGTCATTGTAAATAAGAATTTGTTCTTAACTGACATGCCTCGTTAAATCACGGTTAAATAAAACATTTAAATAGCACCCTATTCCCTAAATAGCGCCCTATTCCTTATATAGCACCCTATTCCCTAAATAGTGCCCTATTCCTTATATAGCACCCTATTCCCTAAATAGTGCCCTATTCCCTATACAGTGCCCTATTCCCTATATAGTGCCCTATTCCATATATAGTGCCGTATTCCCTATATAGGGCTCTATTCCCTATTCCCTATATAGCTCTGGTTAAAAGTAGTGCACTATATAGGGAACAGGGGGCCATTTCGGAGTCAGACAAAGACTTCCTGTACGTTTTTCTCTGCTGTGTTTGTCTTAGCAGGGATGGGAACCTGGCGACCCTCATTTTGAAGGCAGATCCATTTCCACTCAGTCGGGGTCTTAAATTACATGCTGTTCAAACTGGCTCCGCGCTTCCACTCAGTCGGGGTCTTAACTTACATGCTGTTCAAACTGGCTCCGCGCTTCCACTCAGTCGGGGTCTTAATTTACATGCTGTTCAAACTGGCTCCTCGCTTCCACTCAGTCGGGGTCTTAACTTCATGCTGTTCAAACTGGCTCCGCGCTTCCACTCAGTCGGGGTCTTAACTTACATGCTGTTCAAACTGGCTCCGCGCTTCCACTCAGTCGGGGTCTTAATTTACATGCTGTTCAAACTGGCTCCGCGCTTCCACTCAGTCGGGGTCTTAACTTACATGCTGTTCAAACTGGCTCCGCGCTTCCACTCAGTCGGGGTCTTAATTTACATGCTGTTCAAACTGGCTCCGCGCTTGCGTCTACCATCGTGTGCATGTTGATTTTGTCTATCCCTCTACCAGACGCGTTTATGACTCGCAGGTTAAAATACCAAAAACCAACTGTTAACCAATTATATATATATATATATTTGGGGACAGATGGAGAACACACATGAAACATTTTGCGTCATTTAGCTAGCTAGCTGCTGCTAGTTCATTTGTCCTGGGAGATAAACATTTTGAGATGTTATTTCCCCTCCTCTTTGTTTCTCTGGATCTTTTGTAGACGTTTTGAGTCACACAAAAACCCCAAAATGATGCCTGTTTCTCTGGATCTTTTGTAGACGTTTTGAGTCACACAAAAACCCCAAAATGATGCCTGTTTCTCTTCTCAGACAATTAATCCACAGATAAAAGAGGAAACATAGTTTGTATTTAGTTTTTTTTTCTTTGATGAATGTCTCCTTGTTCAGTCTTCTTCTTCTGTGGAATTTATATGACGCTTGGCACCCAGCTTTAAGGTGCATTACCACCACCAACTGGACTGGAGTGTGGACCTCAGTTCATCTTTCAATCAAGCACATAGGTATATGCTCCTAAAAATCAATGAGGAGATGGGAGAGGCGGGACTTACAGCGTGTCAAGCGATCTGTTTGGATGAAATTATTTGAATAACATGTATGTGTACATTTATTTTGCAATGCGTGCTCAACACGGGCAGTTTAGTCAGCATGTTACTGTTCACAGTTAGAAAATGAAAAAAAAAAATTTAAAAAAATAAAATGTGGTTGTGCCTCAGCAGTTTTTCTCATGTTATGTCAGTTACTGACAGTCACTCAATTATCTCATGTCAGCTAACATTTTTTAGATTGCTATATTAGTTTATTGGCCAGCTATCTAAACTTGTTATCATGGTGGAATTACTGGCAGGGGACCCCCATTGATTTTGTTAGTCAGCCTCACTCAGATACTGTCACACCCTGACCATAGTTTGCTTTGTATGTTTCTATGGTTTTGGTTTTGTTTGGTCAGGGTGTGATCTGTGTGGGCATTCTATGTTGTGTGTCTAGTTTGTCTGTTTCTGTGTTTGGGCCTGATATGGTTCTCAATCAGAGGCAGGTGTTAGTCATTGTCTCTGATTGGGAACCATATTTAGGGAGCCTGTTTTGTGGGTGATTGTCTCCTGTGTCAGTATTTGTACACGGGACTGTTTCAGGTTTTCACGTTTCTTGTTTTGTAGTTTATTCATGTATAGTTTTGTTATTAAAGAACCATGAATTTTAACCACGCTGCTTTTGGTCCGCCTCCCTTCCCAGGAAGAACCCCATTACAGATACCATATTAAAAACTGCAAACATATATTTTACGAGACAAGTCAGTTAAGAACAAATTCTTATTTTCAATGACAGCGGGTTCACTGCCTGTTCAGGGGCAGAACGACAGATTTTGTACCTTGTCAGCTCGGGATTTGAACTTGCAACCTTCCGATTACTAGTCCAATGCTCTAACCACTAGGTACCTGCCGCCTCTACACTCTAACCACTAGGCTACCGTACCACCTCTACCCTCTAACCACTAGGCTACCTACCACCTCTACACTCTAACCACTAGGCTACCTGCCACCTCTACACTCTAACCACTAGGCTACCTGCCACCTCTACACTCTAACCACTAGGCTACCTGCCACCTCTACACTCTAACCACTAGGGTACCCTGCCACCTCTACACTCTAACCACTAGGGTACCCTGCCACCTCTACACTCTAACCACTAGGCTACCTACCACCCCATCTTTGCCACCCTATAGCAAAATGTGTAGAATGGCAAGAAATTAGCTGCAAAAAAACAAATTTTCCTCTCTGCCCCATGGCTAAATGAGTAGAATTGCATGAAATGTGTTATACATTTGCAAATTCTATTCTCTGCCCCATAGCAAAATGTGTAGAATTTCTGGCCTCTCATGCTGAGGGCTTGGACCCCATCGAAGTTGTGCTGTGAATGTGTCAATATGGTCAATATTGTGTGTCATCTGATCTCGGTGTGTGTGTGTGACACACGCAGGGGGATATACCCTGATTAAGACCCTGTATTAGACCCAGTAGTTGGCCCTGTAGTTGACCCTGTAGTTCACCCTGTAGTTGACCCTCTATTAGACCCTGTAGTTCACCCTGTAGTTGACCCAGTATTAGACCCTGTATTAGACCCAGTAGTTGGCCCTGTAGTTGACCCTGTAGTTCACCCTGTAGTTGACCCTCTATTAGACCCTGTAGTTCACCCTGTAGTTGACCCAGTATTAGACCCTGTATTAGACCCTGTATTAGACCCTGTAGTTGACCCTCTATTAGACCCAGTAGTTGGCCCTGTAGTTGACCCTGTAGTTCACCCTGTAGTTGACCCTGTAGTTGACCCTGTAGTTGACCCTGTAGTAGACCCTGTAGTTGACCCTGTAGTTGACCCTGTAGTAGACCCTGTATTAGACCCTGTCGTTGGCTCTGTAGTTGACCCCGTAGTTCACCCTGTAGTTGACCCTGTATTAGACCCTGTAGTTGACCCTGTAGTTCACCCTATAGTTGGCCCTGTATTAGACCCTGTATTAGACCCTGTAGTTGACCCTGTAGTTGACCCTATAGTTGGCCCTGTATTAGACCCTGTATTAGACCCTGTAGTTGACCCTGTAGTTGACCCTGTAGTTCACCCTGTAGTTCACCCTATAGTTGACCCTGTAGTTGACCCTGTATTAGACCCTGTAGTTGACCCTGTAGTTCACCCTATAGTTGGCCCTGTATTAGACCCTGTATTAGACCCTGTAGTTGACCCTGTAGTTGACCCTGTAGTTGACCCTGTAGTTCACCCTATAGTTGGCCCTGTATTAGACCCTGTAGTTGACCCTGTAGTTGACCCTCTATTAGACCCTGCATTAGACCCTGTAGTTGACCCTCTATTAGACCCTGTATTAGACCCTGTATTAGACCCTGTAGTTGACCCTGTAGTTCACCCTATAGTTGGCCCTGTATTAGACCCTGTATTAGACCCTGTAGTTGACCCTGTAGTTGACCCTGTAGTTGACCCTGTAGTTCACCCTATAGTTGGCCCTGTATTAGACCCTGTAGTTGACCCTGTAGTTGACCCTGTAGTTGACCCTGCATTAGACCCTGTAGTTGACCCTCTATTAGACCCTGTATTAGACCCTGTATTAGACCCTGTAGTTGACCCTGTAGTTCACCCTATAGTTGGCCCTGTATTAGACCCTGTATTAGACCCTGTAGTTGACCCTGTAGTTGGACCTGTATTAGACCCTGTATTAGACCCTGGAGTTGACCCTGTATTAGACCCTGTAGTTGACCCTGTAGTTGACCCTCTATTAGACCCTGTATTAGACCCTGTAGTTGACCCTGTATTAGACCCTTTATTAGACCCTGTAGTTGACCCTGTAGTTGAGCCTGTAGTTGACCATGTAGTTGACCCTGCATTAGACCCTGTAGTTAACCCTGTAGTTGACCCTGTAGTTGACCCAATAGTTGACCCTGTAGTTGACCCTGTAGTTGACCCTGTAGTTGACCCAATAGTTGACCCTGTAGTTGACCCTGTATTAGACCCTGTATTAGACCCTGTAGTTGACCCTGTAGTTGACCCTGTATTAGACCCTGTAGTTGACCCTGTAGTTGACCCTGCATTAGATCCTGTAGTTGACCCTGTATTTGACCCAGTAGTTGACCCTGTATTAGACCCTGTATAGACCCTGTAGTTGACCCTGTAGTCGACCCTGTATTAGACCCTGAAGTTGACCCTGCATTAGACCCTGTAGTTGACCCTGTAGTTGACCCTGTAGTTGACCCTGTATTAGACCCTGTAGTTGCCCCTACATTAGACCCTGTATTAGACCCTGTAGTTGACCCTGTAGTTGACCCTGTAGTTGACCCTGTATTAGACCCTGTAGTTGACCCTGTAGTTGACCCTGTATTAGACCCTGTAGTTGACCCTGCATTAGACCCTGTAGTTGACCCTGTATTAGACCCTGTAGTTGACCCTGCATTAGACCCCGCAGATAACCCTGTAGTTGACCCTGTAGTTGACCCTGTAGTCGACCCTGTATTAGACCCTGAAGTTGACCCTGCATTAGACCCTGTAGTTGACCCTGTAGTTGACCCTGTATTAGACCCTGTAGTTGACCCTGTATTAGACCCTGTATTAGACCCTGTGGTTGACCCTGTAGTTGACCCTTTAGTTGACCCTGTATTAGACCCTGTAGTTGACCCTGTAGTCGACCCTGTATTAGACCCTGAAGTTGACCCTGTATTAGACCCTGTAGTTGACCCTGTAGTTGACCCTGTATTAGACCCTGTATTAGACCCTGTGGTTGACCCTGTAGTTGACCCTCTAGTTGACCCTGTATTAGACCCTGTAGTTGACCCTGTATTAGACCCTGTAGTTGACCCTGTAGTTGACCCTGTAGTTGACCCTGTATTAGACCCTGTATTTGACCCTGTAGTTGACCCTGTATTAGACCCTGTAGTTGACCCTGTAGTTGACCCTGTATTAGACCCTGTAGTTGACCCTGTAGTTGACCCTGTAGTTGACCCTGTATTAGACCCTGTAGTTGACCCTGTAGTTGACCCTGTAGTTGACCATGTATTAGACCCTGTATTAGACCCTGTAGTTGACCCTGTAGTTGACCCCGTATTAGACCCTGTAGTTGACCCTGTAGTTGACCCTGTAGTTGACCCTGTATTAGAACCTGTAGTTGACCCTGTAGTTGACCCTGTATTAGACCCTGTATTAGACCCTGTAGTTGACCCTGTAGTTGACCCTGTATTAGACCCTGTAGTTGACCCTGTAGTTGACCCTGTAGTTGACCCAATAGTTGACCCTGTAGTTGACCCTGCATTAGACCCTGTAGTTAACCCTGTAGTTGACCCTGTAGTTGACCCAATAGTTGACCGTGTAGTTGACCCTGCATTAGACCCTGTAGTTAACCCAATAGTTGACCCTGTAGTTGACCCAATAGTTGACCCTGTAGTTGACCCTGTATTAGACCCTGTAGTTGACCCTGTAGTTGACCCTGTAGTTGACCCTGTATTAGACCCTGTAGTTGACCCTGTAGTTGACCCTGTAGTTGACCCTGTATTAGACCCTGTAGTTGACCCTGTAGTTGACCCTGTAGTTGACCCTGTATTAGACCCTGTAGTTGACCCTGTAGTTGACCCTGTAGTTGACCCTGTATTAGACCCTGTAGTTGACCCTGTAGTTGACCCTGTAGTTGACCCTGTAGTTGTCCCTGTAGTTGACCCAATAGTTGACCCTGTAGTTGACCCTGTAGTTGACCCTGTATTTGACCCTGTAGTTGACCCTGTAGTTGACCCCGTATTAAACCCTGTAGTTGACCCTGTATTAGACCCTGTAGTTGACCCTGTAGTTGACCCTGTAGTTGACCCTGTAGTTGTCCCTGTAGTTGACCCAATAGTTGACCCTGTAGTTGACCCTGTAGTTGAACCTGTAGTTGACCCAATAGTTAACCCAATAGTTGACCCTGTAGTTGACCCAATAGTTGACCCTGTATTAGACCATGTAGTTGACCCTGTAGTTGTCCCTGTAGTTGACCCAATAGTTGACCCTGTAGTTGACCCTGTAGTTGACCCTGTATTAGACCCTGTAGTTGACCCTGTAGTTGACCCCGTATTAAACCCTGTAGTTGACCCTGTATTAGACCCTGTAGTTGACCCTGTAGTTGACCCTGTAGTTGTCCCTGTAGTTGACCCAATAGTTGACCCTGTAGTTGACCCTGTAGTTGAACCTGTAGTTGACCCAATAGTTGACCCTGTAGTTGACCCTGTAGTTGACCCTGTAGTTGACCCAATATTTGACCCTGTAGTTGACCCTGTAGTTGACCCTGTAGTTGACCCAATAGTTGACCCTGTAGTTGACCCAATAGTTGACCCTGTAGTTGACCCTGTAGTTGACCCTGTAGTTGACCCAATAGTTGACCCAATAGTTGACCCTGTAGTTGACCCAATAGTTGACCCTGTAGTTGACCCTGTAGTTGACCCAATAGTTGACCCTGTAGTTGACCCTGTAGTTGACCCTGTAGTTGACCCAATAGTTGACCCTGTAGTTGACCCTGTAGTTGACCCTGTTGTTGACCCAATAGTTGACCCTGTAGTTGATCCTGTAGTTGACCCTGTAGTTGACCCAATAGTTGACCCTGTAGTTGACCCTGTAGTTGACCCAATAGTTGACCCTGTAGTTGACCCAATAGTTGACCCTGTAGTTGACCCAATAGTTGACCCTGTAGTTGACCCTGTAGTTGACCCTGTAGTTGACCCTGTAGTTGACCCAATAGTTGACCCTGTAGTTGACCCTGTAGTTGACCCAATAGTTGACCCTGTAGTTGACCCAATAGTTGATCCTGTAGTTGACCCTGTAGTTGACTCTGTAGTTGACCCAATAGTTGACCCAATAGTTGACCCTGTAGTTGACCCAATAGTTGACCCTGTATTAGACCCTGTAGTTGACCCTGTAGTCGACCCTGTATTAGATCCTGAAGTTGACCCTGTATTAGACCCTGTAGTTGACCCTGTAGTTGACCCTGTATTAGACCCTGTATTAGACCCTGTGGTTGACCCTGTAGTTGACCCTGTAGTTGACCCTGTATTAGACCCTGTAGTTGACCCTGTATTAGACCCTGTATTTGACCCTGTAGTTGACCCTGTAGTTGACCCTGTATTAGACCCTGTATTTGACCCTGTAGTTGACCCTGTATTAGACCCTGTAGTTGACCCTGTAGTTGACCCTGTATTAGACCCTGTAGTTGACCCTGTAGTTGACCCTGTAGTTGACCCTGTATTAGACCCTGTAGTTGACCCTGTAGTTGACCCTGTAGTTGACCCTGTAGTTGACCCTGTATTAGACCCTGTAGTTGACCCTGTAGTTGACCCCGTATTAGACCCTGTAGTTGACCCTGTAGTTGACCCTGTAGTTGACCCTGTAGTTGACCCTGTATTAGACCCTGTAGTTGACCCTGTATTAGACCCTGTATTAGACCCTGTAGTTGACCCTGTATTAGACCCTGTATTTGACCCTGTAGTTGACCCTGTATTAGACCCTGTAGTTGACCCAATAGTTGACCCTGTATTATATATACAATTATTCGCCCCAGTAGTTGACCCTGCATTAGACCCTGTAGTTAACCCTGTAGTTGACCCTGTAGTTGACCCAATAGTTGACCCTGTAGTTGACCCTGCATTAGACCCTGTAGTTAACCCAATAGTTGACCCTGTAGTTGACCCAATAGTTGACCCTGTATTAGACCCTGTATTAGACCCTGTAGTTGACCCTGTAGTTGACCCTGTAGTTGACCCTGTATTAGACCCTGTAGTTGACCCTGTAGTTGACCCTGTATTAGACCCTGTAGTTGACCCTGTAGTTGACCCTGTAGTTGACCCTGTATTAGACCCTGTAGTTGACCCTGTAGTTGACCCTGTAGTTGACCCTGTATTAGACCCTGTATTTGACCCTGTAGTTGACCCTGTATTAGACCCTGTAGTTGACCCTGTAGTTGACCCAATAGTTGACCCTGTAGTTGAACATGTAGTTGACCCTGTATTAGACCCTGTTTTAGACCCTGTAGTTGACCCCATATTAGACCCTGTAGTTGACCCTGTATTAGACCCTGTAGTTGACCCTGTAGTTGACCCTGTAGTTGTCCCTGTAGTTGACCCAATAGTTGACCCTGTAGTTGACCCTGTAGTTGAACCTGTAGTTGACCCAATAGTTAACCCAATAGTTGACCCTGTAGTTGACCCAATAGTTGACCCTGTATTAGACCATGTAGTTGACCCTGTAGTTGTCCCTGTAGTTGACCCAATAGTTGACCCTGTAGTTGACCCTGTAGTTGACCCTGTATTAGACCCTGTAGTTGACCCTGTAGTTGACCCTATTAAACCCTGTAGTTGACCCTGTATTAGACCCTGTAGTTGACCCTGTAGTTGACCCTGTAGTTGTCCCTGTAGTTGACCCAA
Source organism: Oncorhynchus keta (assembly GCF_023373465.1). NCBI lineage: Eukaryota > Metazoa > Chordata > Actinopteri > Salmoniformes > Salmonidae > Oncorhynchus > Oncorhynchus keta. The sequence continues at coordinate 78,598,578 of NC_068448.1, forward strand.
TAGTTGACCCTGTAGTTGACCCTGTAGTTGAACCTGTAGTTGACCCAATAGTTGACCCTGTAGTTGACCCTGTAGTTGACCCTGTAGTTGACCCAATATTTGACCCTGTAGTTGACCCTGTAGTTGACCCTGTAGTTGACCCAATAGTTGACCCTGTAGTTGACCCAATAGTTGACCCTGTAGTTGACCCTGTAGTTGACCCTGTAGTTGACCCAATAGTTGACCCAATAGTTGACCCTGTAGTTGACACAATAGTTGACCCTGTAGTTGACCCTGTAGTTGACCCAATAGTTGACCCTGTAGTTGACCCTGTAGTTGACCCTGTAGTTGACCCAATAGTTGACCCTGTAGTTGACCCTGTAGTTGACCCTGTTGTTGACCCAATAGTTGACCCTGTAGTTGATCCTGTAGTTGACCCTGTAGTTGACCCAATAGTTGACCCTGTAGTTGACCCTGTAGTTGACCCAATAGTTGACCCTGTAGTTGACCCAATAGTTGACCCTGTAGTTGACCCAATAGTTGACCCTGTAGTTGACCCTGTAGTTGACCCTGTAGTTGACCCTGTAGTTGACCCAATAGTTGACCCTGTAGTTGACCCTGTAGTTGACCCAATAGTTGACCCTGTAGTTGACCCAATAGTTGATCCTGTAGTTGACCCTGTAGTTGACTCTGTAGTTGACCCAATAGTTGACCCTGTAGTTGACCCAATAGTTGACCCTGTAGTTGACCCTGCAGTTGACCCTGTAGTTGACCCTGTATTAGACCCTGTAGTTGACCCTGTAGTTGACCCTGTAGTTGACCCTGTAGTTGTCCCTGTAGTTGACCCAATAGTTGACCCTGTAGTTGACCCTGTAGTTGACCCTGTAGTTGACCCTGTAGTTGACCTTGTAGTTGACCCAATAGTTGACCCAATAGTTGACCCTGTAGTTGACCCTGTAGTTGACCCTGTAGTTGACCCTGTCATTGCAGAACGGACCTGTTGGAACCGAGCAGACCTGTTTATAAATACTATTTGAAGTTTTTTCAAATGCTTTACAAGTCTGAGTTTTCCTGTTGCAATAGTGAAAAGTCTAAAAACTTGCCCACGTGCCACTCCAAGCAGGCTCAAGGAAATGCCCCAGGGTCATGGTGTCATGAGAAACCGTCTGTCTGAACCAAGTAGCATTCCTATGAGGTGACTTCGCTCGCCGGTTATCGTCCTCAAAACCGACATCAGCATTCAAAATCGTGATTTATTTAACTCATGATAAATACACACACACACACACACACACACACACACACACACACACACACACACACACACACACACACACACACACACACACACACACACACACACACACACACACACACACCGTCTTCTGAACTAGGAGCGCTGCAGTGTCCCCACAGTCTGTGTGTGTGTGTGTGTGTGTGTGTGTCTGTGTGTGTGTGTGTGTGTGTGTGTGTGTGTTGTGTGTGTGTGTGTGTATGTGTGTGTGTGTGTGTGTGTGTGTGTGTGTGTGTGTGTGTGTGTGTGTGTGTGTGTGTGTGTGTGTGTGTGTGTGTGTGTGTGTGTGTGTCTGTGTCTGTGTGTGTGTGTGTGTGTGTGTGTGTGTGTGTGTGTGTGTGTGTGTGTGTGTGTGTGTGTGTGTGTGTGTGTGTGTGTGTGTGTGTATGTGTGTGTGTGTGTGTGTGTGTGTGTGCGTGCGTGTGTGTGTGTGTGTGGTGTGTGTGTGTGTGTATGTGTGTGTGTGTGTGTGTGTGTGTGTGTGTGTGTGTGTGTGTGTGTGTGTGTGTGTGTGTGTGTGTGTGTGTGTGTGTGTGTGTGTGTGTGTGTGTGTGCTGCAGTGTGTCCCCACGGTGCTCAGCCACATTAAAGGTGATATGTGTTATTCCTCCAGTAGCACTGCTAGACTCATCACTTATCCTTTATCGCCTCTGAGAAGTCTGCTGTGTGTGTGTGTGTGTGTGTGTGTGTGTGTGTGTGTGTGTGTGTGTGTGTGTGTGTGTGTGTGTGTGTGTGTGTGTGTGTGTGTGTGTGTGTGTGTGTGCGGCCTGTCAGTCTCCTCTCTGCTGTTTGTTTGAACAAAGACGCCACTCCAGGGGAATTAGGCAGAGGAGCCCAGAGTCCAGAGTCCAAAGCCGGTGCTACTGACTGTCTCAAATAGTACCCTATCCCCATCCCCTATACCCTATCCCCATCCCCTATACCCTATCCCCCATCCCCTATACCCTATCCCCATCCCCTATACCCTATCCCCCATCCCCTATACCCTATCCCCGATGCCTTATCCCCTATCCCTATCCCCATCCCTATACCCTATCCCCATCCCTATGCCCTATCCCCCATCCCTATGCCCTATCCCTATGCCTTATCCCTATCCTATCCCCATCCCTATGCCCTATACCTATGCCTATCCCCCATCCCCTATGCCCTATCCTTTACCTATCCCTATCCCTATACCTTATCCCCTATCCCTATCCCCATCCCTATACCCTATCCCTATACCTATCCCCCATCCCTATGCCTATCCCCCATCCCTATCCCCTATCCCCTATACCTTATCCCCTATCCCTATCCCCATCCCCTATGCCCTATCCCCTATACCCTATACCCTATCCCCTATCCCTATCCCTATCCCCTATGCCATATCCCTATGCCTATCCCCTATCCCCTATCCCCTATGTTATGTCCCCTATCCCCATCCCTATACCTTATCCCCTATCCCCTATCCCCTCCCTATCCTCTATCCTATCCCTATCCCCTATCCCCCATCCCTATCCACTATCCCCTATCCCCCCTATCCCTATCCCTATACCTTATCCCCTATCCCTATCCCCTATCCCTAACTATCCTATCCCTATCCCTATCCCTATCCCTATCTATCCTATCCCCTAACCCCTATCCCTATCCCCTATCCCTATCCCTATCCTATCCCTAACCTATCCCCTATCCTATCCTATCTATCCCTATCCTATCCCTATCCCCCCTATCCCTATCCTATCCCCTATCCCCTATCCCCTATCCTATCCCTATCCCCCCCTATCCCCATCCCTATCCTATCCCTATCCCTATCCCCTATCCCTGTCCTATCCCCTATCCCTATCCCTATCCCTATCCCTATCCCCCTATCCCCTATCTATCCCTATCCCCTATCCCTATCCCTATCCCCTATCCCTATCCCTATCCCCTATCCCTATCCCTATCCCCTAACCCTATCCCTATCCCTAACCCCTATCCCTATCCCTATCCCCCCTATCCTATCCCTATCCCCCTATCCCCCTATCCCCTATCCCCTATCCCTATCCCCCCTATCCCCCATCCCTATCCCCTATCCCTATCCCTATCCCTATCCCCTATCCCTATCCCCTATCCCCTATCCCTATCCCTATCCCTATCCCTATACCTTATCCCCTATCCCTATACCTTATCCTATCCCTATCCCCTAACCCCTATCCCCTATCCCTATCCCTATCCCCCTATCCTATCCCTATCCCTATCCCTATCCCCTATCCCCTATCCTATCCCTATCCCCTATCCCCTATCCCCTATCCCCTAACCCCTATCCCCTATCCCCTATCCCCTATCCCCTATCCCTATCCCTATCCCCTATCCCTATCCCTATCCCTGTCCCTACCCCCTATCCCCATCCCCTAACCCCTATCCCCTATCCCCTATCCCTAACCCCTATCCTATCCCTATCCCCTATCCCCTATCCCTAACCCCTATCCCCTATCCCCTATCCCCTATCCCCTATCCCCTATCCCCTATACCTTATCCCCATCCCCTATCCCCTATACCTTATCCCCTATCCCCCTAACCCCTAACCCTATCCCCTATCCCTAACCCTATCCCCTATCCTATCCCTATCCCCTATCCCTATACCTTATCCCTATCCCTATCCCCTATCCTATCCCCTAACCCCTATCCCTATCCCTAACCCCTATCCCTATCCCTAACCCCTATCCCCCTATACCTTATCCCCATCCCCTATCCCTATACCTTATCCCTATCCCTAACCCCTAGCCCTATCCCTATCCCCATCCCTATCCCCTATACCTTATCCCCTATCCCCTATCCTGTCCCCTATCCTATCCCTATCCCCTAACCCTATCCCCTATCCCTATCCCTGTCCCTATCCCTATATCCCTATCCCCTATCCCCTATCCCCTATCCTATCCTATCCCTGTCCTAACCCCTATCCTATCTATCCTGTCCCCTAACCCTATCCCTATCCCTATCCCTATCCCTATCCTATCCCTATCCCTATCCCCCTAACCCTATCCCTATCCCCATCCCTATCCCTATCCTATCCCTATCCCTAACCCCTAACCCTATCCCTATCCCCTAACCCCTATCCCCTATCCCCTATCACCTATCCCCTAATCCCTATCCCCTATCCCCTATCCCCTATCCCTAACCCCTATCCCCTATCCCCTAACCCCTATCCCCTATCCCCTAACCCCTATCCCTATACCTTATCCCCATCCCCTATCCTATGCCTTGTATCCCTATCCCCCTATCCCCTAACCCCTAACCCCTAACCCCTATCCCTATCCCTCTACCCTATCCCTATCCCCTATCCCTATCCCCTATCCCTAACCCTAACCCCTATCCCCTATCCCTAACCCCTATCCCCTATCCCCTATCCCCATCCCTATCCCCTATCCTTATCCCCTATCCCCTAACCCCTAACCTATCCCCTATCCCTAACCCCTAACCCCTATCCCTATCCCTAACCCCTATCCCCTATCCCCTATCCCCTATCCCTATCCCTAACCCCTATCCCCTATCCCCTATCCCTATCCCTATCCCTATCCCCTATCCCTATCCCTATCCCCTATCCCCTATCCCTATCCTATCCCTATCCCCCTATCCTAACCCTATCCCTATACCTTATCCCCTATCCTATCCCTAACCTATCCCTATCCCCCTATCCCTATCCTATCCCTAACCCTATCCCTATCCCTATCCCCTATCCCTATCCCTATCCCTATCCCTAACCCCTATCCCTATCCCCCCTATCCCCTAACCCCTATCCCCTATACCTTATCCCCTATCCCGTATCGTGCAGGGCTTTGACTAGGGCCTTGCAGTAGGGTGCCATTTGGAACTTAGACAAAGAGGCTAAAGTACATCTTTCACGTCTCAATAAATCTGACTTAGAGATGCTTTACTTGCACCTCAAGGTAGACCCTGGAAGGCCGCGGAGAACAGAGCAGAGCGGCCATAAGGTTTAATCCAATTGGCTTCCTGACGTTTTCTCCGTCTGACCAATTGGCCCGAAAACCTTCTTAGCAGATGTAAAGCATCGTAACGTGAAAAGTTATTCATCCCCTCTGCCTCGGCTGGGTCCGCTCTAGCTGTCTGTTATATCATCACGCCACATAATGCTTTATGGCTTCCACAGTAAAGAGGAGAGGAGCTATTTTCTTTTCATTACTTCTCTCGCTTAGGGGGGACGAGGGGGGACGAGGGGGACGAGGGGGACGAGGGGACGAGGGGGACGAGGGGGACGAGGGGGTGGGGGGAGACGAGGGGGGATCTGGCGTAGGAGACTTCATCCAACTCTTCCAACTCTTCATTTTCAATTAAGGGCCCATCTCACCAGCTGGTACGTGCATTATAACAGTCGGTCTGTGTGTACAGTATGCTGCAAAGCATGGACAGCTCCGTTTCACCTACCAGACTGTAAATCTGTATTGTACACGTGTAGGATCTGAATTTGAGCCAGTTCTGCTACAGTAGGAAAATATCCCGGCAGCAACAAGAGATGTGAAACATCACGGTGGACTATAATGAATGGGTATTTTTGTATTGGTTGATGCATGTTTCATTCGGCCAGAATGTGAAAGTGGAAAATACAGACCTTAGAAGCCTTTAAAAATAAAAATAAAATACTGTCACGCGGGACTAGGTGGGTGAGGAAGGAATCAGGCGCAGAGGAAAAGACATTAAAAAGCACGTTAATCCGGCACGAACAAACAAGCCCACAACACAGGTCACGGAAATGACCACCCACAACACAGGTCACGGAAATGACCACGCGCAACACAGGTCGCGGAAATGACCACCCACAACACAGGTCGCGGAAATGACCACCCACAACACAGGTCACGGAAATGACCACCCACAACACAGGTCACGGAAATGACCACCCACAACACAGGTCACGGAAATGACCACCCACAACACAGGTCGTGGAAATGACCACCCACAACACAGGTCGCGGAAATGACCACCCACAACACAGGTCGCGGAAATGACCACCCACAACACAGGGTGCCAGGTCCAGAACACGAACACACCTAACTAACGCACGTAACACACCAATAAATCTAAAAACAAGGGCGGGTACTTTCAATAAGGAAGCCCGTCAAGCACACAAATAGACACAGGTCACAACTAAATAAGACAAAAACAAACAGACAACGGAAAAGGCATCGGTGGCGGCTAGTAGGCCGGTGACGACGACCGCCGAGCGCCGCCTGAACAGGGAGAGGAGCCACCTTCGGTGGGAGTGTATTTCATGGTGTGCAGCTCAGCAACAGAATATCCCTAATCTGTACCTAATGCCCAGTGGCTCATGGCCATCCAGCAGCAGCCCACTACACAGTCCTGAGGTGTCTTGGCTATGTACTTTATCGTACACTGTGGTATGGTTAAGCTCTCTCTCTCTCGCTCTCTCCCCCCTCCCCCGTCTCTCTCTCCCCCTCCTCCCATCTCCTCCTCTCTTTCTCTCTCTCTCCCTCGTCTCTCTCTCCCTCTCCCTCTCCCCATCACTCTCTCTCTCTCTCTCTCTCTCTCTCTCTCTCTCTCTCTCTCTCTCTCTCTCTCTCTCTCTCTCTCTCTCTCTCTCTCTCTCTCTCTCTCTCTCTCCTCTCTCTCTCTCCCTCCCTCTCTCTCCCTCTCCCCATCACACTCTCCCTCTCTCTCCTCTCTCTCTCTCTCTCTCTCTCTCTCTCTCTCTCTCTCTCTCTCTCCTCCCTCCTCTCTCTCTCTCTCTCTCTCTCTCAGACATGATGTATTGTCTGTGCCACAGTCACCTGCTGATCAATTAAAAGGATGAGGTCTATAAAAAGAAGCCCTTTGGATGTCTTCCAAGAACCTTAGACTGGGCTGTTTCCCAAATGGCCCCCTGTTTCATATATAGTGCACTGCTACTCTATTGGCCCTGTCTAGGGAGGTCTAGGGAATAGGGAATAGCATGCCATTTGGGCTCAGGTTGTATGGCCATCAACAGCACCGAGAGAGAGCAATGAAAGCGTGAATAATTTATCCCCGTAACTCTATCATAGTGTTTGTATCAGTTTCCATCATAAAGGCCGAGCCGGGGAGAGAGGAGAGGGGAGTGTGACAGGCCCTGCAGCCAGGGAAGAGAAGGTACTGTGGAGGGGTAGAGGGGTGGAGGGGTGGGGCGGTGGAGGGATGAAGGGGTCTCCCGGGCACCGGTGGCAGAGGCATGGACCCATAAATCCACACAGTAAGAGATGAGGAGGGCTGGCAACATATGGCAGGTCTGGGTTCCAAATGGCACCCTATTCCCTAGATAGTATACTACTTTTGACGAGGGTCCTGTCTCTGTCTCTCTGGCCTAAAACACATTTTTCAGAGTACGGATTTGATGAGTTCAATTCTTTTGGATGTCAGAAAAAATAAATATATGATACAAATGAATAAACCTGCACCTGGTGGAATGAATGAAATCTGGACTCATCTCGATATTTTTGGAGAGGTCAGATCAAAAGACCAAGCCTTCATCGAAACAGGTCCTGGTTGCCTATAAACAGCACAGGGACATCAATCAAAAATACTGCTTACTCTCTGTCTCTCTCTCACTTTATCTTTTCTCTCTCTCTCTTTATTCTCACTCCTCTCCTCTCTCTCTCTCCTCTCTCTCTCTCTCTCCTCTCTCTCTCTCTCTCTCTCTCTCTCTCTCTCTCTCTCTCTCTCTCTCTCTTTCTTTCTCACCTGCTCTCTCTCTCGCCCTCTCTCTCCTCTCTCTCTCTCTCCTCTCTCTCTCCTCTCTCTCTTCTCGTGTCTCCTTCTGTGGTATTGCGTGGCCTCTTTGAATGAAGAAAATATAATTTTGCATTTGGGAGTGAATCCCACCTGAAGCAGTCTCCTTCCATAATACATATACCAGACACTGATTGCTTATCAAAGGAAATTGCTCTGCATGTAAGATCTCCTCATATGTTTTCCTCTATTACGTTCTGCTTTTGGAAATATGACCATATGATGAGAAACAGAGATGATATCTCTGTGCTGCTGTACAGACAGACAGACAGACAGACAGACAGACAGACAGACAGACAGACAGACAGACAGACAGACAGACAGACAGACAGACAGACAGACAGACAGACAGACAGACAGACAGACAGACAGACAGACAGACAGACAGTACAGAAGGATGTACAGAAGTCTATATGAAACCAGTGAAGAAGAGAGACAGGATGTACAGAAGTCTATATGAAACCAGTGAAGAAGAGAGACAGGATGTACAGAAGTCTATATGAAACCAGTGAAGAAGAGAGACAGGATGTACAGAAGTCTACATGAAACCAGTGAAGAAAAGAGACAGGATGTACAGAAGTCTACATGAAACCAGTGAAGAAAGGAAGAAAGAGATCTTTGTGGATGTATGATCCCTAAAACAAACGGAGGGAGAGGGAGAGAGAGAGAGAGAGAGAGAGAGAGAGAGAGAGAGAGAGAGAGAGAGAGAGAGGAGAGAGAGAGAGAGAGAGAGAGAGAGAGAGAGAGAGAGAGAGAGAGAGAAAGAAGGAAAGGAAGAAGGATACAAGGGAGAAATACAGTTACTTGTAGCTGTACAGATGATTTTATGGTAATGTTTCAGGATGCTCGCAGTTGTGAAAAGACTGTAGTATTTTCGGCCTAAAACAGTTAAATTGTGATTTGATCTGACAGAGATGGACTGGGTCGACTGGCTGCTGAAATATGTTTTCATGCTTTGCTCTGTGATTCAAGATTTACGCACTACAGTATTAAAAACACATGACTTTTCCCACATTTTGTTAAGTTACAGCCTTATGAAATGGATTTGATTGTTTTTCCCCTCATCAAACCACATACAATAGCCCATAATGACATCATAATGACATCACAATAGCCCATAATGACATCATAATGACATTACAATAGCCCATAATGACATCACAATGACATCACAATAGCCCATAATGACATCACAACGACATCACAATAGCCCATAATGACATCACAATAGCCCATAATGACATCACAATAGCCCATAATGACATCACACTAGCCCATAATGACATCACAATAGCCCATAATGACATCACAATAGCCCATAATGCCATCACAATAGCCCATAATGACATCACAATAGCTCATAATGAAATAGCAAAAACAGGTACATTTTTTGTTGATGCAATTTTATTTTTTTTATACTTAAAAAATGAAATAGCATATTTATATAAGTATTCAGACCCTTTACTGAGTACTTTGTTGAAGCACCTTTGGCAGTGATTACAGCCTCCAGTCTTCTTGGGCATGATGCTACAAGCTTGGCCCACCTATACTTGGGGAGTTTCTCCCATTTTTCTCTGCATATCCTCTCAAGCTCTGTCAGGTTGGATGGGGAGCGTCGCTGCACAGCTATTGTCAGGTCTCTCCAGAGATGTTTTACTAGATTCACGTCCGTGCTCTGGCTAGGCCACTCAAGGACATTCAGAGACTTGTCCCGAAGCCTCTCCTACGTTGTCTTGGCTGTTCAGAAATTGCAGCCCACATAAATGCTTCACAGAGCATTTGTGAACAGACACATTTCAACATCAACTGTTCAGAGGAGACTTCGTGAATCAGGCCTTCATTGTCTAATTGCTGCAAATAAACCACAACTAAAGGACACCAATAATAAGAAGATACTTTCTTAGGTCAAAAAACATGAGGAATGGACATTAGACCGATGGAAATCTGTCCTTTGGTCTGATGAGTCCACATTCTAGACATTTGGTTCCAAACGCCATGTCTTTGTGAGACGCAGAGTAGGTGAATGGATGATCTCCACATGTGTGGTTCCCATGTGAAGCATGGAGGAGGAGGTGTTATGGTGTGGGGGTGCTTTAGTGGTGACACTGTCAGTGATTTATTTAGAATTCAAGGCATACTTAATCAGCATGGCCACCACAGCACTCTGCAGTGATACTTGCGCTTAGTGGAACTATCATTTGTTTTTCAACAGGACAATGACCCAACACACCTCCTGGCTGTGTAAGGGCTATTTGACCAAGAAGCAGAGTGATGGAGTGTTGAATCAGATGACCTGGTCTACACAATCACCTGACCTCAACCAAATTGAGATGGTTTGGGATGAATTGAACCGTAGAGTGAAGGAAAAGCAGCACAACAAGTGCTCAGCATATGTGGGAACTCCTTCAAAACCAGGTGAAGCTGGTTGAGAGAATGCCAAGAATGTCAAGAGAGTGCAAAGCTGACATCAAGGCAAAGGGTGTTTACTTTGAAGTAAAAAAAAAAAAATATATATATATATATATATATATATATAAATATATAAAATACAAAATATATTTTGATTTGTTTAACACTTTTTTTGGTTACTACATGATTCCATATGTGTTATTTCATAGTTTTGATTTCTTCACTATTATTCTACAATGTTCTACAAAAAATCTATGAAAAACCTTGAATGAGTCATGTTCTGCAACTGGTACTGTATGTAGATGTAGACATTTCAGTTTTTTTGCTAAAATGTCTAAAAACCTGTTTTTGTTTTGTCATTACGCGGAGAAAAAACAATATTGAATACATTTTAGAATTTTCATTATTATTATTATAATAATTTTTTACATTTTTTAAAATATGTTTTATTAAAACAGTTTATTTGATCTGGAGACACAGGTGTGTTTACACAGGGACAGTTATGGCAATGTATCACATATATACAGTAGAATAAAAATATACTATACTATAGTATATACTATACTATATAATATACGCCTATAATAAATACTGCAGTTCTACAAAGGGAATATTTACTTGAAGAAGTGAGATGTTCGCAATCAATTTTTATAAAAGGGGAGATTGTTGTTATGGACCAATCACATCTTCTCAACTTATTAGTAGCCAACATACTGTCCATGGTGTGAGGGATACATTCACATCTTCTCAACTTATTAGTAGCCAACATACTGTCCATGGTGTGAGGGATACATTCACATCTTCTCAACTTATTAGTAGCCAACATACTGTCCATGGTGTGAGGGATACATTCACATCTTCTCAACTTATTAGTAGCCAACATACTGTCCATGGTGTGAGGGATACATTCACATCTTCTCAACTTATTAGTAGCCAACATACTGTCCATGGTGTGAGGGATACATTCACATCTTCTCAACTTATTAGTAGCCAACATACTGTCCATGGTGTGAGGGATAAATTGCTCAAATGGTCTCAAAAACACAGGCAGGCAAGGGGATTCGGTGCCTAGCTTCTCCCCATGTAGAACGAACTCAAAAAATTATCTGTAGGCCACCAAACAGTTTGTTTGTCATTTGCCCTCCTGGTCTCGCTGGTCTGTAATGTAACAAAATGTGGAAAATGGTCAGAATACGCCGTATACATTTTTTGAAAAATGTCTGACAAATTCATTATAATAAATTATCGGTCCTAATTCTGTCTGTTGAATTAAACCTATGTTCTTTTTCTTTTTCATATCATTATAACATCCGTTTATATGTTTCATTTTGGCGAGGATTGATCTCCTAAATCCTATGCTGGTTTGCCTGTGTACTTTGAAAAGGTTTGCTGGGGATGATAGGGGATTGCATATTTTGATGTGATCCTATTTCTTAATTTCCTGCGTTGGCTACAAGCAAGGTAGACTGGAGTGAGAGGCCAGACATCTCTCCCTCTCTATCTGCCTCCTTCTCTCTCTCTGCCTCTCTCTGTCTCTCTCTCTCTCTCTCTGCCTCTCTCTCTCTCTCTGCCTCTTTCTCTTTCTCTCTCTCTGACTCTCTCTCTCCCTCTCTCTCTGCCTCCTCTCTCTCTTTCTCTTTCTCTTTCTCTTTCTCTTTCTCTTTCTCTGCCTCTCTCTCTCTTTTCTCTCTCTCTCACTCTCTCTCTCCCTCTCTCTCTGCCTCCTTCTCTCTCTCTCTCTCTCTCTCTCTCTCCTCTCTCTCTCTGCCTCCTCTCTCTCTTTCTCTTTCTCTTTCTCTTTCTCTTTCTCTTTCTCTTTCTCTCTGTCTCACTCTCTCTCCCTCTCTCTCTGCCTCCTCTCTCTCTCTCTCTGCCTCTTTCTCTTTCTCTCTCTCTCTCTCTCTCTCTTTCTCTCTCTCTCTCTCTCTCTCTCTCTCTCTCTCTCTCTCTCTCTCTCTCTCTCTCTCTCTCTCTCTCTCACTCTGCCTCTTTCTCTTTCTCTTTCTCTTTCTCTTTCTCTTTCTCTTTCTCTTTCTCTTTCTCTCTGTCTCACTCTCTCTCCCTCTCTCTCTGCCTCCTCTCTCTCTCTCTCTGCCTCTTTCTCTTTCTCTCTCTATCTCTCTCTCTCTCTCTCTCTCTCTCTCTCTCTCTCTCTCTCTCTCTCTCTCTCTCTCTCTCTCATATAAAGAAAGTGAAATAGATCATCAAAAACTAACAGTAAACATTACACTTACAAAAGTTTCAAAAGAATAGAGTCATTTCAAATGTCATGAACTCAGCCAAAAAAAGAAGTCCTCTCACTGTCAACTGCGTTTATTTTCAGCAAACTTAACATGTGTAAATATTTGTATGAACATGACAAGATTCAACAACTGAGACATAAACTGAACAAGTTCTACAGATATGTGACTAAAAGAAATGGAATAATGTGTCCCTGAACAAAGGGGGGTAAAAATCAAAAGTAACAGTCAGTATCTGGTGTGGCCACCAGCTGCATTAAGAACTGCAGTGCATCTCTTCCTCATGGACTGCACCAGATTTGCCAGTTCTTGCTGTGATATGTTACCCCACTCTTCCACCATGGCACCTGCAAGTTCCCAGACATTTCTGGGGGGAATGGCCCAAGCCCTCACCCTCCGATCCAACAGGTCCCAGATGCGCTCAATGGGATTGAGATCCAGGCTCTTCGCTGGCCATGGCAGAACACTGACATTCCTGTCTTGCAGGAAATCACAAATAGAATGAGTAGTACCCCCTCCAGGTGTCGCCTATCTTCCCCATTATCACCTGGGTATTTATCCCTGTGTTTTTTTTGTCTGTCTGTCCCAGTTCTTCTGTATGTTCCAAGTCAACCGTTTTTCCCGTGCTCAATCCTTTCGCATTCTCCTTTTTCTATCTCGTCCTCCCGGTTTTGACCCTTGCCTGTGTTCTGGACTTTGTACCTGCCTGCCTGACCTTTCTGCCTGCCTTGACCACGAACCTGTCTGCCACTTTGTACCTGCCTGCCTGACCTTTCTGCCTGCCTTGACCACGAACCTGTCTGCCACTCTGTACCTCCTCTGTACCTCCTGGACTCTGATCTGGTCTTGACCTTTGGCCTGTCCACGACCATTCTCTTGCCTACCCCCTTTGGATTATTAATAAATATCAGAGACCTTGTGCCATTAAACTTCTTGCGTCGAGCCATCCCGGATCCGGGATCGTGACTACAGCCTCAAGCCCATTACCATAACGCAACGTTAACTATTCATGAAAATCGCAAATTAAATGAAATAAATATGCTAGCTCTCAAGCTTAGCCTTTTGTTAACAACACTGTCATCTCAGATTTTCAAAAAATATGCTTCTCAACCATAGCAAAACAAGCATTTGTGTAACAGTATTGATAGCTATTGAAAGCTAGCGTTAGCATTTAGCGTTAGCATTCAGCAGGCAACATTTTCACAAAAACCAGAAAACCATTCAAATAAAATAATTTACCTTTTAAGAACTTCGGATGTTTTCAATGAGGAGACTCTCAGTCAGATAGCAAATGTTCAGTTTTTCCTGAAAGATTATTTGTGCAGGAGAAATCGGTCCGTTTTCTGCGTCATGTTTAGCTACCAAAAAAAAATGAAAATGAAAATTTATTCATCAAAATGCCAACCGACACGCAGGCGTTCCATCTAGAGCTCTGGAAATGCAATTGCACTACGCTAAATGCTAATAGCACTCGTTAAAACTCAAACGTTCATTAAAACACACACATGCAGGGTACTGAATTAAAGCTACACTCGTTGTGAATCCAGCCAACAAGTCAGATTTTTAAAATACTTTTCGGCGAAAGCATGAGAAGCTATTATCTGAAAAGACCCGCAGGGGACGTAAACAAAATAATTAGCATAGTCGGCGCTACACAAAACGCAGAAATAAAATATAAAACATTCATTACCTTTGACGATCTTCTTTGTTGGCACTCCTAGATATCCCATAAACATCACTATTGGGTCTTTTTTCGATTAAATCGATCCATATATAGCCTAGATATCGATCTATGAAGACTGTGTGATCAAGGAAAGAAACAGAGTTTTATAACGCAACGTCATTTTTTTAAATTAAAAAAGTTGACGATAAACTTTCACAAAACACTTCGAAATACTTTTGTAATGCAACTTTAGGTATTAGTAAAAGTTAATAATCTATCAAATTGATCACGGGCGATGTATATTCAATAGCTCCACGTCTTG
>NC_068448.1:78618216-78643216 GCF_023373465.1 Oncorhynchus keta
CTTTATAGTGTACTCCTTTATAGTGCACTCCTTTATAGTGCACTCCTTTATAGTGCACTCCTTTATAGTGCACTCCTTTATAGTGTACTCCTTTATAGTGCACTCCTTTATAGTGCACTCCTCTATAGTGCACTCCTTTATAGTGCACTCCTTTATAGTGTACTCCTTTATAGTGCACTCCTTTATAGTGCACTCCTTTATAGTGCACTCCTTTATAGTGCACTCCTTTATAGTGTACTCCTTTATAGTGCACTCCTTTATAGTGCACTCCTCTATAGTGCACTCCTTTATAGTGCACTCCTTTATAGTGCACTCCTTTATAGTGCACTCCTTTATAGTGTACTCCTTTATAGTGCACTCCTTTATAGTGCACTCCTTTATAGTGCACTCCTTTATAGTGCACTCCTAAAGGGGCATGTTAGGCCTGATACCCCGGTGTGAAAAGACGGGACCATAATGAGGCTGGGGCGTCTCTACTATACTATACTATATACCTATAGAGATGTCTCTACTGTACTGTACTATATAACTATAGAGATGTCTCTACTATACTGTACTATATAACTATAGAGATGTCTCTACTATACTATACTATATACCTATAGAGATGTCTCTGCTGTACTATACTATATAACTATAGAGATGTCTCTACTATACTATACTATATAACTATAGAGATGTCTCTACTGTACTATACTATATAACTATAGAGATGTCTCTACTATACTATACTATATAACTATAGAGATGTCTCTACTATACTATACTATATAACTATAGAGATGTCTCTACTGTACTATACTATATAACTATAGAGATGTCTCTACTATACTATACTATATAACTATAGAGATGTCTCTACTGTACTATATTATATAACTATAGAGATGTCTCTGCTATACTATACTATATAACTATAGAGATGTCTCTGCTGTACTGTACTATATATCTATAGAGATGTCTCTACTATACTATATATCTATAGAGATGTCTCTACTGTACTATATAACTATAGAGATGTCTCTACTATACTATACTATATAACTATAGAGATGTCTCTACTATACTATAGAACTGTAGAGATGTCAGGGTAGAGTTGAAGAGAGAGATGAAAACGGTAAGTGTTTTGGTAGGGGGTGTATGCATATTGAAACATCAATGCTTTTAACCAGGGCAAGGTGACCGGAAACAATCAATCCCTATACCAGTCTGCTGTTCCCACATGCTTCAAGAGGGCCACCATTGTTCCTGTTCCCAAGAAAGCTAAGGTAACTGAGCTCAACGACTACCGCCCTGTAGCGCTCACTTCCGTCACCATGAAGTGCTTTGAGAGACTAGTCAAGGACCATATCACCTCCACCCTACCTGGCACCCTAGACCCACTCCAATTTGCTTACCGCCCCAATAGGTATCTCGGCGACAGCACGGCAAGTGGTACCGATGCATCAAGTCTGGAACCAACAGGACCATGAACAGCTTCTACCCCCCAAAGCCATAAGACTGATAAACAGTTTAACCAAATAGCTACACTGGACTGGTAGTTTCTGAACCTTTTTTTGACTCGTCACATATGCTACTGTTACTGCTTGTTATCTATCCTGTTGCCAAGTCTATCCATACCTATATGTACCTGTCTACCTCAGTTACCTGGTACCCCTGCACATAGACTCAGTACTGGTACTCACTGTATATAGCCTAGTTATCATTACTCATAGACTCAGTACTGGTACTCACTGTATAAAGCCTAGTTATCATTACTCATTGACTCAGTACTGGTATTCACTGTATATAGCCTGGTTATCATTACTCATTGACTCAGTACTGGTATTCACTGTATATAGCCTGGTTATCATTACTCATTGACTCAGTACTGGTACTCACTGTATATAGCCTGGTTATCATTACTCATTGACTCAGTACTGGTACTCACTGTATATAGCCTAGTTATCATTACTCATTGACTCAGTACTGGTACTCACTGTATATAGCCTAGTTATCATTACTCATAGACTCAGTACTGGTACTCACTGTATATAGCCTAGTTATCATTACTCATTGACTCAGTACTGGTACTCACTGTATATAGCCTAGTTATCATTACTCATTGACTCAGTACTGGTATTCACTGTATATAGCCTAGTTATCATTACTCATTGACTCAGTACTGGTATTCACTGTATATAGCCTAGTTATCATTACTCATTGACTCAGTACTGGTACTCACTGTATATAGCCTGGTTATCATTACTCATTGTGTATTTATTCCTCGTTATTATATTTCTATGTTTCTCTCTGTATTGTTGAGAAGGTCCGT
Source organism: Oncorhynchus keta (assembly GCF_023373465.1). Lineage (NCBI taxonomy): Eukaryota > Metazoa > Chordata > Actinopteri > Salmoniformes > Salmonidae > Oncorhynchus > Oncorhynchus keta. The sequence goes on from NC_068448.1 coordinate 78,620,531, forward strand.
AATTGACCATTTCACTGTTAATCTACACCTGTTGTTGACGAAGCATGTGACCATAAACAGTTTGATTTGTGACGTGTGTGTAGGTTGTCTGTTCATGTGTGTTCGTGTGTGTGTAGATAGCTGTGGCTGGGCGCCATGACAACGGGAGTGCCGTCCCCTCTTCTCTCTCTCTCTCTCTAATTGTCTGTGACCTCGTAACGTGAGACGAGCTCTCAAGGCAGGAGGAGTGCTTTTCACACGGCAATCACTTCTGTGCTGTCCCCTTGTCTGCAGCCCTTGAATTACAGAGAAGGTGTGTGTGTGTGTGTGTGTGTGTGTGTGTGTGTGTGTGTGTGTGTGTGTGTGTGTGTGTGTGTGTGTGTGTGTGTGTGTGTGTGTGTGTGTGTGTGTGTGTGTGTGTGTGTGTGTGTGCGGCACCATATACCAAAACAAATAACCTTCCCTTCCTTCCATCTTCTCTCCTTCATCTGCTGTATCGGTGGAGGAGGAGCGGTTTGCCTGAGTGATTATCGCTTACATGGAGATCATGGTGTTTTACAATGTGGATCCTCCCCTTACATTTTTACTATGTCCTCCCATAACCTTTGCCCTTTTTACTATGTCCTCCCATAACCTTTGCCCTTTTTACTTGGTCCTCCCATAACCTTTGCCCTTTTTACTATGTCCTCCCATAACCTTTGCCCTTTTTACTATGTCCTCCCATAACCTTTGCCCTTTTCACTATGTCCTCCCATAACCTTTGCCCTTTTTACTATGTCCTCCCATAACCTTTGCCCTTTTTACTATGTCCTCCCATAACCTTTGCCCTTTTTACTTGGCCCTCCCATAACCTTTGTCATTTTTTAAATATCATCCCATAACCTTTGACTTTTTAAAATGTAGTGCAGAGATAATTACAACACTGTGACTAAGAGAATACATTTGATTTGATTTAAAAAAGAGATTGTAGGAGATTTAAATAGCTAATTCGTGTTATAATATTAATTAATCTTCTCTATCGTTTCCTTTCATCTCTTTCACTGTTGAGTTTAAATTGAACAATACGACTGGTCCTGTTGTGACATCCCTGGTCCTGTTGTGACATCACTGGTCCTGTTGTGACATCACTGGTCCTGGTGTGACATCACTGGTCCTGTTGTGACATCACTGGTCCTGTTGTTACATCACTGGTCCTGTTGTTACATCACTGGTCCTGTTGTGACATCACTGGTCCTGTTGTTATATTACTGATCCTGGTATGACATCACTGGTCTTGGTATGACATCACTGGTCCTGCTGGTATATCACTGGTCCTGTTGTCATATTACTGGTCCTGTTGTCATATTACTGGTCCTGTTGTCATATCACTGGTCCTGGTATGATATCACTGGTCCTGTTGTCATATCACTGGTCCTGGTATGACATCACTGGTCCTGTTGTCATATTACTGGTCCTGCTGTTATATCACTGGTCCTGTTGTCATATCACTGGTCCTGTTGTCATATTACTGGTCCTGTTGTTATATCACTGGTCCTGTTGTCATATCACTGGTCCTGGTATGACATCACTGGTCCTGTTGTCATATTACTGGTCCTGTTGTCATATCACTGGTCCTGTTGTAATATTACTGGTCCTGTTGTCATATTACTGGTCCTGTTGTCATATTACTGGTCCTGTTGTTATATCACTGGTCCTGTTGTCATATTACTGGTCCTGTTGTCATATTACTGGTCCTGTTGTCATATTACTGGTCCTGTTGTCATATCACTGGTCCTGTTGTCATATTACTGGTCCTGTTGTTATATCACTGGTCCTGTTGTCATATCACTGGTCCTGTTGTCATATTACTGGTCCTGTTGTCATATTACTGGTCCTGTTGTTATATCACTGGTCCTGTTGTCATATCACTGGTCCTGTTGTCATATCACTGGTCCTGGTATGATATCACTGGTCCTGTTGTCATATTACTGGTCCTGTTGTCATATTACTGGTCCTGGTATGATATCACTGGTCCTGTTGTCATATTACTGGTCCTGTTGTCATATTACTGGTCCTGTTGTTATATTACTGGTCCTGTTGTTATATCACTGGTCCTGGTATGATATCACTGGTCCTGTTGTTATATCACTGGTCCTGTTGTTATATCACTGGTCCTGTTGTTATATCACTGGTCCTGGTATGATATCACTTGTCCTGTTGTCATATCACTGGTCCTGGTATGACATCACTGGTCCTGTTGTCATATCACTGGTCCTGGTATGATAGCACTTGTCCTGGTATGACATCACTTGTCCTGGTATGATATCACTTGTCCTGGTATGATATCACTGGTCCTGGTATGATATCACTTGTCCTGGTATGATATCACTGGTCCTGTTGTCATATCACTGGTCCTGGTATGACATCACTGGTCCTGGTATGATATCACTGGTCCTGGTATGATATCAATGGTCCTGTTGTTATATCACTGGTCCTGATATGATATCACTGGTCCTGCTGTTATATCACTGGTCCTGATATGATATCACTGGTCCTGCTGTTATATCACTGGTCTTGGTATGATATCACTGGTCCTGGTGTGACATCACTGGTCCTGTTGTGACATCACTGGTCCTGCTGTTATATCACTGGTCCTGTTGTTATATCACTGGTCCTGTTGTCATATTACTGGTCCTGTTGTCATATTACTGGTCCTGGTATGATATCACTTGTCCTGGTATGACATCACTGGTCCTGTTGTTATATCACTGGTTCTGTTGTTATATCACTGGTCCTGGTATGATATCACTGGTCCTGGTATGATATAATACTGTTCCATAAGGTGTATTTTTATCTGTTTTTTAAATCTGATTCTACTGCTGCATCAGTTACCTGATATGGAATAGAGTTCCATGTAGTCATGGCTCTATGTTGTACTGTGCACCTCCCATAGTCTGTTCTGAACTTGGCGACTGTGAAGAGACCTCTGGTGGAATGTCTTGTGGGGTATGTATGGGTGCATGGGTGCATTCAACATGTCAACACTTCTTACAATAACAAGTAGTGATGAAGTCAATCTCTCCACCACTTTGAGCCATGAGAGATTGACATGTATATTATTCATGTTTGCTCTCCGTGTACATTTAAGGGCCAGCCTTGTGGTCCCTGTTCTGGGGCAATGGGAATTTTCCAAGGTCCCTCTTTGTGGCACCTGACCACACGACTGAACAGTAGTCCAGGTGCGACAAAACTAGGGCCTGTAGGACCTGCCTTGTTGATAGTGCTGTTAGGAAGGTAGAAACTAGGGCCTGTAGGACCTGCCTTGTTGATAGTGCTGTTTAGAAGGTAGAAACTAGGGCCTGTAGGACCTGCCTTGTTGATAGTGTTGTTAAAAGAAGGTAGAAACTAGGGCCTGTAGGACCTGCCTTGTTGATAGTGTTGTTAAGAAGGTAGAAACTAGGGCCTGTAGGACCTGCCTTGTTGATAGTGCTGTTAAGAAGGTAGAAACTAGAGTCGGTAGGACCTGCCTTGTTGATAGTGTTGTTAAGAAGGTAGAAACTAGGGCCTGTAGGACCTGCCTTGTTGATAGTGCTGTTAAGAAGGTAGAAACTAGAGTCGGTAGGACCTGCCTTGTTGACAGTGTTGTTAAGAAGGTAGAAACTAGAGCCTGTAGGACCTGCCTTGTTGACAGTGTGGTCTAGAAGGCAGAGTAGCGCTTTATTATGGACAGACTTCTCCCCATCTTAGCTACTGTTGTATCAATATGTTCTGACCATGACAGTTTATAATCCAGGGTTTCTCCAAGCAATTTAGTCACCTCAACTTGCTCAATTGCCACATTATTTATTACAAGTTTTAGTTGAGGTTTAGTGTTAAGTGAATCATTTGTCCAAAATACAATGCTTTTAGCTTTTGAAATATTTAGGACTATCTTATTTCCTTCCCACCCACTCTGAAACTAACTGCAGCTTTTTGTTAAGTGTTGCTGTCATTTCAGTCGCTGTAGTAGCTGACGTGCATAGTGATGAGTCATCCTCATACATAGACACACTGGCTTTACTCAAAGCATGTCCTTAGTAAAGAATGAAAAAAAGTAAAGGGCCTAGACAGCTGCCCTGAGGAACTCCTGATTCTAACTGGATTATATTTGAGTGGCTTCCATTAAAGAACACCCTCTGTTTTATGTTAGACAGGTAACTCTTCATCCACATTATATCAGGGGGTGGGTGTAAAGCTACAACACATATATTCTTCCATCAGAAAACAGTGATCAATAATGTCAAACACCGCACTGAAGTCTAACAAAACAGCTGTGCTTGTTGAACGTGCTTCCCTATAAGCGTACTGAAAATCAATTTGTTTGCAGGCTGATTGGTCGGCTGTTTGAGCCCGTAAAGAGGGCTTTACTATTCTTGGGAAGCGGAATAACTTTTGCTTCCCTCTAGGTCTGAGGGAACACACTTTCCAGTTGGCTTAAATTGAAGATGTGGCAAATAGGAGTGGCGATATCGTCAGCTATCATCCACAGTCATTTTACATCCAAGTTTGTCAGACCCTGGTGGCTTGTCACTGTTGATTGACAACAATACTTTTTTTCACTTCTTCCAGACTGACTTTATGGAATTCAAAATGACAATGCTTGTCCTTCACTTCAGTGTCAGTGTTTGTTGCTGGTATGCAATATCAGTGAATTTTGTGATGAACAGCTGATTCAATGAATGGTGGAGCTGAGTTTGTCAAAATGTAATTTATGGTGCTTTTTACTATCACTCTTTATGTCATTCATATTTGTTTCATAGTATAGTTTCATCTTCTTTTCATTCCGTTTAGTCCCATCATTTCTCAATTTGCAGGATGTTTGCCAATCGGTTGGGCTGCCAGACTTAATTGCCATACCTGTTGCCTCATCCTTCTCAACTGTACAGTTGATCAATTCCTCATCAACCCACGGGGATTTAACAGTTTTTTACAGTCATTTTCTTAATGGGTACATGTTTATTAGTAACTGGAATAAGTAGTTACAAGTGCAGCGTCTGGCTGCTCCTCGTTACACACCACGGACCAACAAATATTCTTTACATCTACAACATAGGAATCACTACAAAACTTAATGTATGTTCTCTTATACACTATATTAGGTCCAGCGTTGGTTTTCCTAGATACGGATACTATATTGTGGTCACTACATCCTACGGGTTTGGATACTGCTTTACAGCACATTTCTGCAGCATTAGTAAAGATGTGATCAATACATGTTGCATTTTTATTTCCTGTGCTGTTTGTAAATACTGGTAGCTTGACTGACAACCTGAACTAGGTTGCAGGCTCTGGTAACTGCTTATAGCTGTGTTGTTGATGTTTAACATTGTTGGTATTCATGCAGAATATATTCTGTCATTCTACTGAGGATATATCTTCTCTTCAGTCAAACATCCATAAAGCCATAGATCAGTTTTACACACGAAGGCACGCACACACACACACAGCTGTTAACTAACCCCCTGAGCTTCCTCTCACCCAGTCAGATGAACACAACCCCAGGGATCGAGAGCAGATATATACATTTTTTTCAGGAGGTGAAAATGTAATTTTAAGTTTCAGGAATGAATTTATTCGCCAGAAAAATATATGATCTGTTGATCTGGGGGTAACAGAGGTGCGTGAGTGTGTTTTCCGAGATTCCTGAGCAGAGCTTGTCACCACGGCAGCCAGCGAGTGTCTTTGTCCCAAATGGCATTCTATTCCATACATAGTGCACTACTTTTGACCAGGGCCCATTTGACTGAATGTAGTGAAAAATACGGTTCAGGGAATAGGGTGTCATTGAGGAAGCAGGCAATGTTCCCGTCCTGTGCGTTTAGTGAGGCTGTTTGAGGTGGTAAGGCCTGCGGGGACAGACACCATCCAACAGATCTTATCTTCTTTACCATCGAAAGTATTGGGTTACGGACTTTTTTAATTTAGCACAGCAGAGAGAGAGAGACATGTCCCTTCCACACTCACAATAAGGCAGAGAGAGAGACAGGTCCCTTCCACACACACAATAAGGCAGAGAGAGAGACATGTCCCTTCCACACTCACAATAAGGCAGAGAGAGAGACAGGTCCCTTCCACATTCACAATAAGGCAGAGAGAGAGACAGGTCCCTTCCACACTCACAATGAGGCAGAGAGAGAGACAGGTCCCTTCCACACTCACAATAAGGCAGAGAGAGAGACAGGTCCCTTCCACATTCACAATAAGGCAGAGAGAGAGACAGGTCCCTTCCACATTCACAATAAGGCAGAGAGAGAGACAGGTCCCTTCCACACTCACAATAAGGCAGAGAGAGAGACAGGTCCCTTCCACACTCACAATGAGGCAGAGAGAGAGAGACAGGTCCCTTCCACACTCACAATAAGGCAGAGAGAGAGACAGGTCCCTTCCACACACACAATAAGGCAGAGAGAGAGACAGGTCCCTTCCACACTCACAATAAGGCAGAGAGAGAGACAGGTCCCTTCCACACTCACAATGAGGCAGAGAGAGAGAGCGACAGGTCCTTTCCACATTCACAATGAGACAAAGAGAGAGACAGGTCCCTTTCACGTTCACAATGACGCAGAGAGAGAGAGACAGGTCCTTTCTACATCCACAATGAGGCAGAGAGAGAGACAGGTCCCTTCCACACTCACAATGAGGCAGAGAGAGAGAGAGACAGGTCCCTTCCACACTCACAATGACGCAGAGAGAGAGACAGGTCCCTTTCACGTTCACAATGACGCAGAGAGAGAGACAGGTCCCTTTCACGTTCACAATGACGCAGAGAGAGAGACAGGTCCCTTTCACGTTCACAATGACGCAGAGAGAGAGACAGGTCCCTTCTACATTCACAATGAGGCAGAGAGAGACAGGTCCCTCCACATCCTCAATGAGACTTTTATGATGTCTCTCTCTCTCTCTCTCTCTCTCTCTCTCTCTCTCTCTCTCTCTCTCTCTCTCTCTCTCTCTCTCTCTCTCTCTCTCTCTCTCTCTCTCTCTCTCTCTCTCTCTCTCTCTCTCTCTCTCTCTCTCTCTCTCTCTCTCTCTCTCTCTCTCTCTCTCTCTCACACACACACACACACACACATGTACACACACACACACACACACACACTACACCGCCACGTCATAGTCCTGGTAACCTTTGTCAGGAACAATATCCCTCCGGTACCGTGTGTGTTGATGTGAATTGGCAGCGAGCGCTTTAGTACAAGTCATGAACCAACTGAATCAATGAACACAGTGAATCAATTAACTCTGAATCAATTAACTCTGAATCAATGAACACAGTGAATCAATTAACTCTGAATCAATTAACTCTGAATCAATTAACACAGTGAATCAATTAACTCTGAATCAATTAACTCTGAATCAATTAACTCTTAATCAATGAACACAGTGAATCAATTAACTCTGAATCAATTAACTCTGTCAATGCCTTAATTCAGTGGCTCCGTCAATCCAGAGAGAAAGAGAGAGAATCATGAACTACAGTCAGAATCACTTCTCCTCCATCACCGTACAGTAAGGCAAGCTGTTTACCAAAACAGTGGTGTGGGGATGTAGCTCTGTTTGTTGTTAGAACTACAGACCCCCCACCATTAAATCTTGGTTATATTGAGCTACATGATGATCCAGTCCAACAATAACACATAACTTACATCAACTAATCAACCAACCATCATGCCCTTGATAAGTTGAATCAGTTGTGTCCTTAGTACTGGTATGAGACATAAGCCAGAGGACCAGGTCTGTGTTTTGAATGTCATACTGTATACAGTGTCTGTTACAGGGCCTATTGAGGTAGTTTAGTGAGGGAGAGGGGGAGGGGGAGGGGAGAGGGAGAGAAGGTGGTAGAAAGAAGGAGCTGGGGGAGGCGCAGGGGAAGGAGGAGAGGGGGCAGGGCACGGGGAGAGAAGGAGAGAGGGGGCAGAAGGAGGCACAGGGGAAGGGGAAGAGGGGGCAGGGGGAGGCACAGGGGAAGGGGAAGAGGGGGCAGGGGGAGGCACAGGGGAAGAGAGGGCAGGGGAAGGGACGAGGGAGAGAGGGAGCAGGAGGAGGCGTAGAGTAAGGGGGAGAGGGGGCAGGGCACGGGGAGAGAAGGAGAGAGGGAACAGGAGGAGGCACAGGGGAAGGGGAAGAGGGGGCAGGGCACGGGGAGAGAAGGAGAGAGGGGGCAGAAGGAGGCACAGGGGAAGGGGAAGAGGGGGCAGAAGGAGGCACAGGGGAAGAGGAAGAGGGGGCAGAAGGAGGCACAGGGGAAGGGGAAGAGGGGGCAGAAGGAGGCACAGGGGAAGAGGAAGAGGGGGCAGGGGAGGCACAGGGGAAGGGGAAGAGGGGGCAGGGGGAGGCACAGGGGAAGGGGAAGAGGGGGCAGGGCACGGGGAGAGAAGGAGAGAGGGAGCAGGAGGAGGCACAGGGGAAGGGGAAGAGGCGGCAGAAGGAGGCACAGGGAAGGGGGAAAGCCTTGGTTTCCTGTTCCCTAAATTCTCAGCTCCTGTCTGAGGGAGCAGGTACACAAAGCCCTCCTTTAAGGATCTAGAAAAAAGAGAGAGAGAGAGAGAGAGAGAGAGAGAGAGAGAGAGAGAGAGAGAGAGAGAGAGAGAGAGAGAGAGACAGAGAGAGAGAGAGAGAGAGAGAGAGAGAGAGAGAGAGAGAGAGAGAGAGAGAGAGAGAGAGAGAGAGAGAGAGAGAGAGAGAGAGAGAGAGAGGCGGCAGGATGAAACAAAACCTGTGATGGTTAAGAGATCTGTCCCGGACACCAATACCTGGAGAATGTGTTTGTGTTTGGTGTGTTGCATCCCTCCAGCATGTCAGACCTTCTTCTGCCCCATTATTAATACCACCGGCCCCACCCAATGTTTTCTAGACAAATCACGTGCCCACAAACAGCTCCCCACATCTCCCCTCTTTCTCTCTCTCTCTCTCTCTCTCTCTCTCTCTCTCTCTCTCTCTCTCTCTCTCTCTCTCTCTCTCTCTCTCTCTCTCTCTCTCTCTCTCTCTCTCTCTCTCTCTGTCTCTCTCTCTCTCTCTCTCTCTCTCTCTCTCTCTCTCTCTCTCTCTCTCTCTCTCTCTCTCTCTCTCTCTCTCTCTCTCTCTCTCTCTCTCTCTCTCTCTCTCTCTGTCTCTCTCTCTCTCTCTCTCTCTCTCTCTCTCTCTCTCTCTCTCTCTCTCTCTGTCTCTCTCTCTCTCTCTCTCTCTCTCTCTCTCTCTCTCTCTCTCTCTCTCTCTCTGTGTCTCTCTGTCTCTGTGTCTCTCTGTGTCTCTCTGTGTCTCTATGTGTCTCTCTCTCTCTTTTTGTCTCTTGCTACTTCTCTCTCTCAATACCCCTCTATCTATCTGTACATATCTCTACCGCTCTCTCTCTCTCTCTCTCTCTGTCTCTCTCCCTTTCTCTCTCTTCCTCTCGCACTCTCTTTCTCTCGCTCTCTTCCTTCATCACCTTTGCACCCCATTATCTCTTACCTGCACATTCATCTTCTGCCGATCTACCATTCCAGTGTTTAATTGCTATATTGAAATTACTTCGCCACCATGGCCAATTTATTTCCTTAACTTACCTCATTTGCACTCACTGTATATAGACTTTTTTTTTTCTTTTGTTCAACTGTATTATTGACTATGTTTTGTTTATCCCATGTGTAACTCTGTGTTGTTGTATGTATCGAACTGCTATGCTTTATCTTGGCCAGGTCGCAGTTGTAAATGAGAACTTGTTCTCAACTAGCCTACCTGGTTAAATAAAGGTGAAATAAATAAATAAAAATCTCTCTCTCTCTCTCTACCTTTCTCTCTCTCTCTCTCTCTCTCTCTCTACCTCTCTCTCACTACCTTTCTCTCTATCTACCTCTCAATTCAATTCAATTCAATTCAAGGGACTGTGATTGGGGGAAAGGGTGGGGGGAGCTGGGATTGGGGGGAAGGAGGAGGGGGAGCAGGGATTGGGGGGAAGGAGGAAGGAGGAAGGAGCGATTAGGGGGAAGGGGTAGGGGGAGCTGCGATTGGGGGGAAGGGGGGAAGGAGGTTTTTATGGAAGGGGAGATGGGGGGATGTATAGAATATAGTATCTGTCACGTCTACTCCCTCTCCCCCCTCTCCAGCGCTCGACGTCACCCTTCTACTAACCCCTCCTGGCAACCCATCACTAATAAGAAAGTATTGGGAGAATAAGAGCACCTCTGCCCAGTTTCCTAGCACTGAGGCTAGGAAACACTGTCACCACCGATAAATCTACGATAATCGATCATTTCAATAAATATTTTTCTACGGCTGGCCATTTTCTACCTGGCTACGCCGGCCAACAGCTCAGCTCATCCCCGTAGCAACTTGCCAAAGCCCCACCGCTTCTCCTTAACCCAGATCCAGACAGCTGAAAGAGCTGCAACATCTGGATCCCTACAAATCAGCCAGGCTAGACAATCTGGACACTCTTTCTAAAATTATACGACAAAATTTTTGCAACCCTTATTACTAGCCTGTTCAACCTCTCTTTCGTATCATCTGAGATCCCCAAAGATTGGAAAGCTGCCGCGGTTATCCCCCTCTTCAAAGGGTGTGACACTCTAGACCCAAACTGCTACAGACCTATATCTATCCTACCCTGTCTTTCTAAGGTCTTCGAAAGCCAAGTTAATAAACAGATCATCGACCATTTCGAATCCCACTGTAACTTCTCCACTATGCAATCTGGTTTCCGAGCTGGTCATGAGTGCACCTCAGCCATGCTCAAGGTCCTAAACAATATCATAACCGGCATCGATAAAAGACTCCGTCAATCACAGCATTCTTATCGGTTGACTCAATAGCCTTGGTTTCTCAAATGAATGCCTCGCATGGTTCACCAACTACTTCTCTGATAGAGTTCAGTGTGTCAAATCGGGGCCTGTTGTCCAGACCTCCGGCAGTCTCGATGGGTGTGCCACAGGGTTCAATTCTCGGGCCGACTCTTTTCTCTGTATACATCAATGATGTCACTCTTGCTGCTGGTGATTCCCTGATCCACCTCTATGCAGATGACAGCATTCTGTATACTTCTGGCCCTTGGCCCTTCTTTGGACCCCGTGTTAACAAACCTCCAAACGAGCTTCAACGCCATACAACTCTCCTTCTGTGGCCTCCAACTGCTTTTAAATGATAGTATAACTAAATGCATGCTCTTCAACCGATCACTGCCTGCACCCTCCCGCCCAACTAGCATCACTACTCTGGACGGTTTTGACTTAGAATATGTGGACAACTACAAATACCTAGGTGACTGTCATCTCTCCTTCCAGACTCACATTAAGCATCTCCAATCCTAAATGAAATCTAGAATCAGCTTCCTATTTCACAACAAAGCATCCTTCACTCATGCTGTCAAACATACCCTCGTAAAACTGACGATCCTACCGATCTTTGACTTCGGCGATATCATTTACAAAATAGCCTCCAATACCCTACTCGATAAATTGGATGCAGTCTATCACAGTGCCATCCGTTTTGTCACCAAAGCCCCATATATACTACTGACCACTGCGACCTGCATGCTCTCGTTGGCTGGCCCTCGCTACATATTCATCGCCAAACCCATTAGCTCCAGGTCATCTACAAGTCTTTGCTAGTTAAAGCCACACCTTATCTCAGCTCACTGGTCACCATAGCAGCACCCACCCGTAGCACGCGCTCCAGCAGGTATATTTCACGGGTCATCCCCAAAGCCAACACTTACTTTGGCCACCTTTCCTTCCAGTTCTCTGCTGCCAATGACTGGAACAAACTGCAAAAATCATGGAAGCTGGAGACTTATAACTCCCTATCTAACTTTAAGCATCAGCTGTCAGAGAAGCTTACCGATCACTGTACCTGGACACAGCCCATCTGTAAATAGCCAACCCAACTACCTTATCCTCATATTATTACTTACCCTCTTGCTCTTTTGCACCCCAGTATCTCAGCTTGCACATCATCAACTGCACATCTATCAAATATCCAGTGTTAATGCTAAATTGTAATTATTCCGTGTCTATGTCGTGTTTATTGCCTTACCTCACTACTCTTATACATTTGCACATACTGTATATAGATTTTTCTATTGTGTTATTGACTGTACGTTTGTTTATGGGTAACTCTGTGTTGTTGTTTGTGTCGCACTGCTTTGCTTTATGTTGGCCAGGTCACAGTTGTAAATGAGAACTTGTTCTCAACTGGCCTCCCTGGTTAAATAAAGGTGATCTGGTCTACCTGGTTAAATAAAGGTGATCTGGTCTACCTGGTTAAATAAAGGTGATCTGGTCTACCTGGTTAAATAAAGGTGATCTGGTCTACCTGGTTAAATAAAGGTGATCTGGTCTACCTGGTTAAATAAAGGTGATCTGGTCTACCTGGTTAAATAAAGGTGATCTGGTCTACCTGGTTAAATAAAGGTGATCTGGTCTACCTGGTTAAATAAAGGTGATCTGGTCTACCTGGTTAAATAAAGGTGATCTGGTCTACCTGGTTAAATAAAGGTGATCTGGTCTACCTGGTTAAATAAAGGTGATCTGGTCTACCTGGTTAAATAAAGGTGATCTGGTCTACCTGGTTAAATAAAGGAGAAATAAAACATTTAAAAATAAAAAAATCACTACATGTACCTGGCAACCCTTTATTACCTACACCTGGCAACCCTTTATTACCTACACATGGCAACCCTTTATTACCTACACATGGCAACCCTTTATTACCTACACATGGCAACCCTTTATTACCTACACATGGCAACCCTTTATTACCTACACCAGGCAACACTTTATTACCTACACCTGGCAACCCTTTATTACCTACATCAGGCAACCCTTTATTACCTACACATGGCAACCCTTTATTACCCACACCTGGCAACCCTTTATTACCTACACCTGGCAACCCTTTATTACCTACACCAGGCAACCCTTTATTACCTACACATGGCAACCCTTTATTACCTACACCTGGCAACCCTTTATTACCTACACCAGGCAACCCTTTATTACCTACACATGGCAACACTTTATTACCTACACCTGGCAACACTTTATTACCTACACCTGGCAACCCTTTATTACGGGGGCGGCAGCGTAGCCTAGTGATTAGAGCGTTGGACTAGTAACCGGAAGGTTGCGAGTTCAAACCCCCGAGCTGACAAGGTACAAATCTGTCGTTCTGCCCCTCAACAGGCAGTTAACCCACTGTTCCCAGGCCGTCATTGAAAATAAGAATATGTTCTTAACTGACTTGCCTGGTTAAATAAAGGTAAAAATAAAAACATCTTTCAACTGGTGTTTGGGATGGGCACTTTTATGGCGATGTGGGTGACGTCTATTGCTCTGTTCGTATTTGGGAACCCATTGATGGCAAGGAAACTCCTTTTGACTTTAACCTGTTGTGCGATGAAAATTAAATAAATTATTAAATAAAGGTAAAATTAAAAATAATAATAATAATAATTACCCACACCCTTTATTACCTACACCTGGCAACCCTTTATTACCTACACCTGGCAACCCTTTATTACCTACACCTGGCAACCCTTTATTACCTACACCTGACAACCCTTTATTACACACACCTGACAACCCTTTATTACCTACACCTGGCAACCCTTTATTACCTACACCTGGCAACCCTTTATTACCTACACCTGGCAACCCTTTATTACCTACACCTGGCAACCCTTTATTACCTACACCTGGCAACCCTTTATTACCTACACCTGGCAACCCTTTATTACCTACACCTGACAACCCTTTATTACCTACACCTGGCAACCCTTTATTACCTACACCTGACAACCCTTTATTACCTACACCTGGCAACCCTTTATTACCTACACCTGGCAACCCTTTATTACCCACACCTGGCAACCCTTTATTACCTACACCTGGCAACCCTTTATTACCTACACCTGGCAACCCTTTATTACCCACACCTGGCAACCCTTTATTACCTACACCTGGCAACCCTTTATTACCTACACCTGGCATCCCTTTATTACCCACACCTGGCAACCCTTTATCACCACACCTGGCAACCCTTTATTACCCACACCTGGCAACCCTTTATTACCTACACCTGGCAACCCTTTATTACCTACACCTGGCAACCCTTTATTACCTACACCTTGCACCCCTTTATTACCCACACCTGGCAACCCTTTATTATCCCACACCTGGCAACCCTTTATTACTCACACCTAGCAACCCTTTATTACCTACACCTGGCAACCCTTTATTACCACACATGGCAACCATTTATTACCTACACCTGGCAACCCTTTATTACCTACACCTCGCAACCCTTTATTACCTACACCTGGCAACCGTTTATTACCTACACCTGCCAACCCTTTATTACCTACACCTGGCTACCCTTTATTACCCACACCTGGCAACCCTTTATTACCCTCACCTGGCAACCCTTTATTACCCTCACCTGGCAACCCTTTATTACCTACACCTGGCAACCCTTTATTAGCCACACCTGGCAACCCTTTATTACCCACACCTGGCAACCCTTTATTACCTACACCTGGCAACCCTTTATTACCCACACCTGGCAACCCTTTATTACCTACACCTGGCAACCCTTTATTACCCACACCTGGCACCCCTTTATTACACACACCTGACAACCCTTTATTACCCACACCTGGCAACTCTTTATTACCTACACCTGGCAACCCTTTATTTCCCACACCTGGCAACCCTTTATTACCCACACCTGGCAACCCTTTAATACCTACACCTGGCTACCCTTTATTACCCACACCTGGCAACCCATTATTACCCACACCTGGCAACCCTTTATTACCTACACCTGGCTACCCTTTATTACACACACCTGGCAACCCATTATTACCCACACCTGCACCTGATCACTTCCCTGATTACTGCCCCTATATACAGCACTCCGTTGTTATTTCCCGTCAGGCGTTACTGTCTCTTTTTCATGTTCTGATATCCAGACGCTTCTCTTGTTTTGTATCATTACGTGGTTCATGCACATTAAACTCTCCAACTGCAGCTGCTGCCTAACGCCCTGCGTCTCCATTACAGTCTATGTACTGTATATTATAACACAGTGTATAATGTACTACTCTAGACCAGGGCCCATTAGTCACCCAGACATAGGGTATAACCTATTAATAGGGCAACCTGCTCGTAAAAGAGCCGGATCCGGTTTTTGGAGGGTTTGCCGGGGATGTGATACACATGTAATGCAATATCAGTTCAATTGTGACGCACCGTCGGAGGGCCCAGGAAGTTAAATCTGCATGAAATCGCTGTCTGGGCAGGACCGTAAATCAACCAGGGATGTTGTTTAATGTTCACATACAGTTTTATGGGGACTTTGAGGTGTGTGGGGGGGGTTGCGGGGATGTCCTGGACCAGACTGGTAAGGGCAGGGCTGTCCACTAGGGCTGTGTCCCGAATGGCACCCTATTCCCGATCTCGTGCACTACTTCTGACCAGAGCCCTATGGCACCCTATTCCCGATCTGGTACACTACTTCTGACCAGAGCCCTATGGCACCCTATTCCTGATCTAGTACACTACTTCTGACCAGAGCCCTATGGCACCCTATTCCCGATCTAGTGCACGACTTCTTACCAGAGCCCTATGGCACCCTATTCCCGATCTAGTACACTACTTCTGACCAGAGCCCTATGGCACCCTATTCCCGATCTAGTCCACTACTTCTGACCAGAGCCCTATGGCACCCTATTCCCGATCTAGTACACTACTTCTGACCAGAGCCCTATGGCACCCTATTCCCGATCTAGTCCACTACTTCTGACCAGAGCCCTATGGCACCCTATTCCCGATCTAGTACACTACTTCTGACCAGAGCCCTATGGCACCCTATTCCCGATCTAGTCCACTACTTCTGACCAGAGCCCTATGGCACCCTATTCCCGATCTAGTACACTACTTCTGACCAGAGCCCTATGGCACCCTATTCCCGATCTAGTCCACTACTTCTGACCAGAGCCCTATGGCACCCTATTCCCGATCTAGTGCACTACTTCTGACCAGAGCCCTATGGCACCCTATTCCCGATCTAGTCCACTACTTCTGACCAGAGCCCTATGGCACCCTATTCCCGATCTAGTGCACTACTTCTGACCAGAGCCCTATGGCACCCTATTCCCGATCTAGTACACTACTTCTGACCAGAGCCCTATGGCACCCTATTCCCGATCTAGTACACTACTTCTGACCAGAGCCCTATGACACCCTATTCCCGATCTAGTGCACTACTTCTGACCAGAGCCCTATGGCACCCTATTCCCGATCTAGTACACTACTTCTGACCAGAGCCCTATGGCACCCTATTCCCGATCTAGTACACTACTTCTGACCAGAGCCCTATGACACCCTATTCCCGATCTAGTGCACTACTTCTGACCAGAGCCCTATGGCACCCTATTCCCGATCTAGTACACTACTTCTGACCAGAGCCCTATGGCACCCTATTCCCGATCTAGTACACTACTTCTGACCAGAGCCCTAAGGCACCCTATTCCCGATCTAGTACACTACTTCTGACCAGAGCCCTATGGCACCCTATTCCAGATCTAGTACACTACTTCTGACCAGAGCCCTATGGCACCCTATTCCCGATCTAGTACACTACTTCTGACCAGAGCCCTATGACACCCTATTCCCGATCTAGTGCACTACTTCTGACCAGAGCCCTATGGCACCCTATTCCCGATCTAGTACACTACTTCTGACCAGAGCCCTATGGCACCCTATTCCCGATCTAGTACACTACTTCTGACCAGAGCCCTATGGCACCCTATTCCCGATCTAGTACACTACTTCTGACCAGAGCCCTATGGCACCCTATTCCCGATCTAGTGCACGACTTCTGACCAGAGCCCTATGGCACCCTATTCCCGATCTAGTGCACAACCTCTGACCAGAGCCCTATGGCACCCTATTCCAGATCTAGTACACTACTTCTGACCAGAGCCCTATGGCACCCTATTCCCGATCTAGTACACTACTTCTGACCAGAGCCCTATGGCACCCTATTCCCGATCTAGTACACTACTTCTGACCAGAGCCCTATGGCACCCTATTCCCGATCTAGTGCACGACTTCTGACCAGAGCACTATGGCACCCTATTCCCGATCTAGTACACTACTTCTGACCAGAGCCCTATGGCACCCTATTCCCGATCTAGTACACTACTTCAGACCAGAGCCCTATGGCACCCTATTCCCGATCTAGTACACTACTTCTGACCAGAGCCCTATGGCACCCTATTCCCGATCTAGTACACTACTTCTGACCAGAGCCCTATGGCACCCTATTCCCGATCTAGTACACTACTTCTGACCAGAGCCCTATGGCACCCTATTCCCGATCTAGTACACTACTTCTGACCAGAGCCCTATGGCACCCTATTCCCGATCTAGTACACTACTTCTGACCAGAACCCTATGGCACCCTATTCCCGATCTAGTACACTACTTCTGACCAGAGCCACACAAAAAGAAGAAAGAAGTAGATGTGTCAAGAAATATATATATATTTTATATTGATGTTTATATTGATGTTTATATTGATGTTAACGACTTTCAATGTGGGAGTGAATAGCTTGTAATGTTGTAATATAGTAATATAGAAATATTGTAATATTGTAATATAGTAATATTGTAATAGTAATATTGTAATAGTAATATTGTAATATTGTAATAGTAATATTGTAATATTGTAATATTGTAATAGTAATATTGTAATATTGTAATATTGTAATATTGTAATATTGTAATAGTAATATTGTAATATTGTAATATTGTAATATATTGTAAAATTGTAATAGTAATATTGTAATATTGTAATATTGTAATAGTAATATTGTAATATTGTAATAGTAATATTGTAATATTGTAATATTATAATAGTAATATTGTAATATTGTAATAATAATATTGTAATATTGTAATATTGTAATAGTAATATTGTAATATTGTAATAATAATATTGTAATATTGTAATATTGTAATAGTAATATTGTAATATTGTAATAGTAATATTGTAATAATAATATTGTAATATTGTAATATTGTAATAGTAATATTGTAATATTGTAATAATAATATTGTAATATTGTAATATTGTAATAGTAATATTGTAATATTGTAATAGTAATATTGTAATATTGTAATATTGTAATAGTAATATTGTAATATTGTAATAGTAATATTGTAATATTGTAATAGTAATATTGTAATATTGTAATATTATAATAGTAATATTGTAATATTGTAATAGTAATATTGTAATATTGTAATATTGTAATAGTAATATTGTAATATTGTAATAGTAATATTGTAATATTGTAATATTATAATAGTAATATTGTAATATTGTAATAATAATATTGTAATATTGTAATATTGTAATAGTAATATTGTAATATTGTAATAATAATATTGTAATATTGTAATATTGTAATAGTAATATTGTAATATTGTAATAGTAATATTGTAATAATAATATTGTAATATTGTAATATTGTAATAGTAATATTGTAATATTGTAATATTGTAATAGTAATATTGTAATATTGTAATAATAATATTGTAATATTGTAATATTGTAATAGTAATATTGTAATATTGTAATAATAATATTGTAATATTGTAATATTGTAATAGTAATATTGTAATATTGTAATAGTAATATTGTAATATTGTAATATTGTAATAGTAATATTGTAATATTGTAATAATAATATTGTAATATTGTAATATTGTAATAGTAATATTGTAATATTGTAATAGTAATATTGTAATATTGTATTATTGTAATAGTAATATTGTAATATTGTAATAGTAATATTGTAATATTGTAATAGTAATATTGTAATATTGTAATAGTAATATTGTAATATTGTAATATTATAATAGTAATATTGTAATATTGTAATAGTAATATTGTAATATTGTAATATTGTAATAGTAATATTGTAATATTGTAATAGTAATATTGTAATATTGTAATATTATAATAGTAATATTGTAATATTGTAATAGTAATATTGTAATATTGTAATATTATAATAGTAATATTGTAATATTGTAATAGTAATATTGTAATATTATAATAGTAATATTGCAGTGTCCATTTGGGATGCGGACCGTGTCACCAGTGAAAACAGCCTCTGTCACTAATCCAGCCAGGACACAGCTAGAAACAGGATAATCTGTGGGTTTACACCAAATAACATCCCACACCACCCCTCTCATCACATAAATCATAAATCGACACCATTTCTGTCTCGAGGGTGTCAAATACCTACTACAGGCCATTTTATTTCTAGTTCTGAATATCTAGCAATGGTAATTTCATTGTTTCATATTTTAATCAACATTATAGGTTCAACGTTCAAAGAAAAAGTGTCAGAATTGGTCTGTAGTTTCTTCATCTGCTTTGGTGACGGAGTCACTGAGTACCTTACATAGATTTTTATGACTTTATTTTCGCGTTTTAAACGACCTCTAACTGGCCTTTGTCCCACATGTGGTCGCTATCCCCTTCATGAAATAATCCCCCCTCAGTCGTAACTGTGAACAAGGAGACTTCATCCCCCTCAGTCGTAATTGTGAACAAGGAGACTTCATCCCCCCTCAGTCGTAACAGTGAACAAGGAGACTTCATCCCCCCTCAGTCGTAACAGTGAACAAGGAGACTTCATCCCCCCTCAGTCGTAACAGTGAACAAGGAGACTTCATCCCCCTCAGTCGTAACAGTGAACATAGACTTCATCCCCCTCAGTCGTAACAGTGAACAAGGAGACTTCATCCCCTCAGTCGTAACTGTGAACATAGACTTCATCCCCCTCAGTCGTAACAGTGAACAAGGAGACTTCATCCCCTCAGTCGTAACAGTGAACAAGGAGACTTCATCCCCCTCAGTCGTAACAGTGAACAAGGAGACTTCATCCCCCTCAGTCGTAACAGTGAACAAGGAGACTTCATCCCCTCAGTCGTAACAGTGAACAAGGAGACTTCATCCCCTCAGTCATAACAGTCAACAAGGAGACTTCATCCCCTCAGTCGTAACAGTGAACAAGGAGACTTCATCCCCCTCAGTCGTAACAGTCAACAAGGAGACTTCATCCCCCTCAGTCGTAACTGTGAACATAGACTTCATCCCCCCTCAGTCGTAACAGTGAACCAGGAGACTTCATCCCCCTCAGTCGTAACAGTGAACAAGGAGACTTCATCCCCCTCAGTCGTAACAGTGAACAAGGAGACTTCATCCCCCTCAGTCGTAACAGTGAACAAGGAGACTTCATCCCCCTCAGTCGTAACAGTGAACCAGGAGACTTCATCCCCCCTCAGTCGTAACAGTGAACAAGGAGACTTCATCCCCCTCAGTCGTAAGAGTGAACATAGACTTCATCCCCCTCAGTCGTAACAGTCAACAAGGAGACTTCATCCCCCTCAGTCGTAACAGTGAACAAGGAGACTTCATCCCCCCTCAGTCATAACAGTGAACAAGGAGACTTCATCCCCCTCAGTCGTAACAGTGAACAAGGAGACTTCATCCCCCCTCAGTCGTAACAGTGAACCAGGAGACTTCATCCCCCTCAGTCGTAACAGTGAACCAGGAGACTTCATCCCCTCAGTCGTAACAGTGAACATAGACTTCATCCCCCTCAGTCGTAATTGTGAACAAGGAGACTTCATCCCCCTCAGTCGTAACAGTGAACAAGGAGACTTCATCCCCTCAGTCGTAACAGTGAACAAGGAGACTTCATCCCCTCAGTCGTAACAGTGAACAAGGAGACTTCATCCCCCTCAGTCGTAACAGTGAACAAGGAGACTTCATCCCCTCAGTCGTAACAGTGAACAAGGAGACTTCATCCCCTCAGTCGTAACAGTGAACAAGGAGACGTCATCCCCTCAGTCGTAACAGTGAACAAGGAGACTTCATCCCCCTCAGTCATAATTGTGAACAAGGAGACTTCATCCCCCTCAGTCGTAACAGTGAACAAGGAGACTTCATCCCCCTCAGTCGTAACAGTGAACATAGACTTCATCCCCTCAGTCGTAACAGTCAACAAGGAGACTTCATCCCCTCAGTCGTAACAGTGAACCAGGAGACTTCATCCCCCTCAGTCGTAACAGTGAACAAGGAGACTTCATCCCCCTCAGTCGTAACAGTGAACAAGGAGACTTCATCCCCTCAGTCGTAACAGTGAACAAGGAGACTTCATCCCCCTCAGTCGTAACAGTGAACAAGGAGACTTCATCCCCCTCAGTCGTAACAGTGAACAAGGAGACTTCATCCCCCTCAGTCGTAACAGTGAACAAGGAGACTTCATCCCCCTCAGTCGTAACAGTGAACAAGGAGACTTCATCCCCCTCAGTCGTAACAGTGAACAAGGAGACTTCATCCCCCCTCAGTCGTAACAGTGAACAAGGAGACTTCATCCCCCTCAGTCGTAACAGTCAACAAGGAGACTTCATCCCCCCTCAGTCGTAACAGTGAACAAGGAGACTTCATCCCCCTCAGTCGTAACAGTGAACAAGGAGACTTCATCCCCCTCAGTCGTAACAGTGAACATAGACTTCATCCCCTCAGTCGTAACAGTGAACAAGGAGACTTCATCCCCTCAGTCGTAACAGTGAACAAGGAGACTTCATCCCCCTCAGTCGTAACAGTGAACATAGACTTCATCCCCTCAGTCGTAACAGTCAACAAGGAGACTTCATCCCCCTCAGTCGTAACAGTGAACAAGGAGACTTCATCCCCTCAGTCGTAATTGTGAACAAGGAGACTTCATCCCCTCAGTCGTAACTGTGAACAAGGAGACTTCATCCCCTCAGTCGTAACAGTGAACAAGGAGACTTCATCCCCTCAGTCGTAACAGTGAACATAGACTTCATCCCCTCAGTCGTAACAGTGAACATAGACTTCATCCCCTCAGTCGTAACAGTGAACAAGGAGACTTCATCCCCTCAGTCGTAACAGTGAACAAGGAGACTTCATCCCCCTCAGTCGTAACAGTGAACAAGGAGACTTCATCCCCCTCAGTCGTAACAGTGAACAAGGAAACTTCATCCCCTCAGTCGTAACAGTGAACATAGACTTCATCCCCTCAGTCGTAACAGTCAACAAGGAGACTTCATCCCCCTCAGTCGTAACAGTGAACAAGGAGACTTCATCCCCCTCAGTCGTAACAGTGAACAAGGAGACTTCATCCCCTCAGTCGTAACAGTGAACAAGGAGACTTCATCCCCCTCAGTCGTAACAGTCAACAAGGAGACTTCATCCCCCTCAGTCGTAACAGTGAACAAGGAGACTTCATCCCCTCAGTCGTAACAGTCAACAAGGAGACTTCATCCCCCTCAGTCGTAACAGTCAACAAGGAGACTTCATCCCCTCAGTCGTAACAGTGAACAAGGAGACTTCATCCCCCTCAGTCGTAACAGTGAACAAGGAGACTTCATCCCCCCTCAGTCGTAACAGTGAACAAGGAGACTTCATCCCCCTCAGTCGTAACAGTGAACATAGACTTCATCCCCCTCAGTCGTAACAGTGAACAAGGAGACTTCATCCCCCTCAGTCGTAACAGTGAACAAGGAGACTTCATCCCCCTCAGTCGTAACAGTGAACATAGACTTCTCACATGTTCCACCGAGACACATTAGTGGACTCTCTTATAATAGTCAATTAGACACATCT